>NC_052312.1:33190861-33490861 GCF_016432855.1 Salvelinus namaycush
GGTGGCTGACTAAATACTTTTTTGCCCCACTGTACATACATACATACAATGCTAACCTGTGGCCTGTGTGATTACATGCATGTGTTTGTCAATATACATGTATGTGTGTACTTGTGTGTACCGTATGTGTTTAATAGTATTAACATGCTGATCGGTGCTTTCCCAGCAGAGAGTGGGATGTGTAATTGTGACTTTATTTTCCCCTGGCATCGGTTTGAACCACACGCTCCTCAGCCTCTCCCTCTCCTCTCCTCCGACCGGCAGGCTGATTATTTGATCAGCTCTGATTGAAACTGCATATTCATTAGAACAAATGGAATTAGAGGTGGATTCACGGCCTAATCAACTTCTCCAGCGAAATCGTAACGAATCCATTTCCTTCCTCCTCCCCTCCCTCTGGACTCTCCCTCCCTCTGCTTTGAAAACGGCTGCTTCCTCAACCCTCGGCTCATAGATGATTCCTGCTTTACGGCAGAGAGTCACAAGCTTGTCACCGCAGTAGGACTGATTTATTATGGAGTCGACGAGCGCTTATTTCCCCTTGTTTCTCTGCATTAGTCCAGAACGCGTAGATTTTAATAAAAAGTTGGGACTCGTTTGACTAGTGACTCATGAGCAGAGCCACGTACAGTATATACATAATTATGTATATGACTCAGGTCAGGAGAATGGGTTGTATTCATAAAGGTTGCTTTGACTTTAATTGTACGCTGTGCACAGTATTCAGCATAGTAGACAGCACAGTATACAGTATAGAGTACAGTATTCAGCACAGTATTCAGCATAGTAGACAGTACAGTAGACAGTACAGTAGACAGTACAGTAGACAGCACAGTATACAGTAGACAGTACAGTATACAGCACAGTAGACAGTACACTATACAGCACAGTATACAGTATAGAGCACAGTATACAGCACAGTATACAGTATACAGCACAGTAGACGGTATAGTGTACAGTATACCGCACAGTATACCGCACAGTATACAGTACAGTATACAGCACAGTATACAGCATAGTATACAGCACAGTAGACATCACAGTAGACGGTATAGTATACAGCACAGTGTACAGTATACAGTACAGTAGACGGTATAGTATACAGCACAGTATACAGCACAGTAGACGGTATAGTATACATCACAGTATACAGCACCATAGACGGTATAGTATACAGTACAGTAGACTGTGTAGTATACAGTACAGTAGACAGCACAGTGTACAGTGTACAATAGACTGTACAGTATACAGCACAGTATACAGCACAGTATACAGCACAGTATACAGTACAGTAGACGGTATAGTATACAGCACAATATACAGTACAGTAGACAGCACAGTATACTGTATAGTACTTATTTAATGTGTGTGGTATACTGTTTATTTATCAACTCATTACCTCCCTATGTTACTCATCCCACACAGTCTTTAATTTTCTCATTCTCTCCGTCTTTTTCTTTAACAGAGATCAAAAGAGGCATGCTTTCCGAGGTCATTAGGTCACTCATCGCCATGCCGATACGGACGAACGTGATTTCATATTCATGAGCTCACATCTTTCTTCCTTTGATGTGGGAAAATAAGATGCACTGTTTTATCCTTCATTTGTTTACCTTCAACCAACATACATTATTAATATCTGCTTGGCTAAACTTTACGAACGTTTGTATTGCTTTGTGTTTGTAATACTCCTTAGTTTTGGAAACTATAAACTCTTCAAAAGTTCACTTACCATTCGTCAAAACAAATATATCTTCCAAGAGCGCTGACAACATTGAAAATGTAGCTAGTATAATAGTCTTTCATGGCTGGAAGATTGGTGAAAGTGAGTGAAAGTGAGAGCCTCCTCGCCTGGGAATCAAAGAAGTCTCCAATTACTTGTTCGTTGTTAGATGTGCTGTTTTTGAGCTGACAAGCGTTGATAGCACTGAGACTCAGAGACTCAGAGCAATGGGTTCCATCAGTATTCACTACAAGCAGCTGTCCTTCTAGAATCCCTCCACACCTTCCATTCCCCATCTACTGATTCTGCTGTGTTCAGCTATCAGGACAGTTTGCGTTTACATAATTTGTGTTACTGTGTGTGTGTACAGAGAGAGAGAATGTGACCTGCCTCGGGGTCTTGATTATGATTGGCAGCTCTTCTCTCTCTCTGAGAATGCCATTGACGCAGCCTTAGACTACGTGCGTGTGAACACTTCCGTGTGTTGTGTGAATACAGTGCATTCAGAAAGTATTCAGACCCCTTGACTTTATCCACATTTTGTTACGTTAAAGCCTTATTCTAAAATTGTTTAAATTGTTTTTACCCCTCATCAAACTACACACAATACCAGTAATGACAAAGCAAAAACAGGTTTTTAGAAATGTTTGCAATTTATAAAACAAAAAAGAAAAACTGAAATGTACATAGGTACTCAGAACCTTTACTCAGTACTTTGTTGAAGCAACTTTGGCAGCGATTAGTCTTCTTGGGTATGACGCTACAAGCTTGGCACAACTGTATTTTGAGAATTTCTCCCATTCTTCTCTGCAGATCCTCTGAAGCTCTGTCAGGTTGGATGGGGAGAGTCACTGCACCGTTATTGTCAGGTCTCTCCAGAGATGTTCGATCGGGTTCAAGTCCGGGCTCTGGCTGGGCCACTCAAGGACTCAAGAGACTTATCCTGAAGCCACTCCTGCATTGTCTTGGCTGTGTGCTTAGGGTCATTGTCCTGTTGGATGGTGAACCTTCGCCCCAGTCTGAGGTCCTGAGTGCTTTGGAGCAGGTTTTCATCAAGGATCTCTCTGTACTTTGCTCCGTTCATCTTTCCCTCGATCCTGAATTGTCTCCCAGTTCCTGCTTCTGAAGAACATCCCTACAGCATGACACAGCCACCACCATACTTCACCGTAGGGATGGTGCCAGGTTTTCTCTAGACGTGACGCTTGGCATTCAGGCCAAATAGTTCAATGTTGGTTTCATCAGGCCAGAGAATCTTGTTTCTCATGGTCTGAGTCGTTTATGTGCCTTTTGGGCAAACTCCATGCGGGCTGTCATGTGCCTCTTCCTGAGGAGTGGCTACCCTCTGGCCACTGTACCATAAAGACCTGATTTGTGGAGTGCTGCAGAGATAGTTGTCCTTCTGGAAAGTTCTCCCATCTCCACAGAGGAACTCTGGAGCTCTGTCAGAGTGACCATCAGGTTCTTGGTCACCTCCCTGACCAGCTCTAGGAAGAATCTTGGTGGTTCCTCCAAACTTATTCCATTTAAGAATGATGGAGGCCACTGTGTTCCCCCTTCAATGCTGCAGAAATGTTTTGGTACCCCTCCCCAGATCTGTGCCTCGACAGAATCCTGTCTTGGAGCTCTTCAGACAATTCCTTTGACCTCGTGGATTGGTTTTTGATCTGACATGCACTGTCAACTGTGGGGCCTTATATAGACAGGTGTGCGCCTTTCCAAATCATGTCAAATCAATTTAATTTACCACAGGTGGACTTCAATCAAGTTGTAGAAATATCTCAAGGATGATCAATGGAAACAGGATGCACGTGAGCTCAATTTCGAGTCTCATAGCAAAGGGTCTGAATTAGATTATGATTTTTCAACGCCGATACCGATTATTGGAGGACAAAAAAAGCCGATACCGATTAATAGGCCGATTTAAATAAAAAATATTAAATAAAATAATAATAATAAAAAAAATATGTATGTATGTATATGTATATATATGTATATATATATATATATATATATATATATATATATATATATATATATATATATATATATATATATATATATATATATATATATATATATCATACACCCACACACACACATTTTTGTAATAATGACAATTGCAACAATACTGAATGAACAATGAACACTTTTATTTTAACTTAATATAATACATAAAATCAATTTAGTCTCAAATAACATGAGAACATATGTTAAAACGAACCACCAGCTTTCATGGGTCTTCAATATTCCCAGTTAAGAAGTTTTAGGTTGTAGTGCAGAAAGCAGAGCTTGTCTGCATGGTCCCCTGTCAGTCTGCTCCTCCGCGAAACACAGACCTTATTTGAAGTAGATCAAGACATTCTCTATGGAAGACATGAACGGTAAAATAACGAAGGAACCCCTTTCAAGTTCAGCCGCAAGTTATTACAGGAATTGTAACGCGTCGACTATTTCTCTCTAAACCATATTCCTTTGACTAATCTGGAAACTATCAAATCAAAATCAAAACGTTTATTCCGTTCCGTATTTTATCTAACGGGTGGCATCCATGAGTCTAAATATTTCTGTTACATTGCACAACCTTCAATGTTATGTCATAATTACGTAAAATTCTGGCAAATTAGTTCGCAAAGAGCCAGGCGGCCCAAACTGTTGTATATACCCTGACTCTGCGTGCAATGAACGCAAGAGAAATGACACAATTTCACCTGGTTAATATTGCCTGCTAACCTGGATTTCTTTTAGCTAAATATGCAGGTTTAAAAATATATACTTGTGTATTGATTTTAAGAAAGGCATTGATGTTTATGGTTAAGTACACATTGGAGCAATGACAGTCATTGATTGTTTTTTATAAGATAAGTTTAATGCTAGCCTGCAACTTACCTTAGCTTACTGCATTCACGTAACAGGCAGGCTCCTCGTGGAGTGCAATGTAATCAGGTGTTAGCGCATTGGACTAGTAAACTGTAAGGTTGCAAGATTGGATCCCCCGAGCTGACAAGGTTAAAAATCTGTGGCAGGCAGAACGTTCCTAGGCCATCATTGAAAATAAGGTATTTACATTTTTTTTTTAATACATTTGGAAACATTTCTAAACCTGTTTTTGCTTCGTCAATATGGGGTATTGTGTGTAGATTAATGAGGATAGGCTGTAACGTAACAAAATGTGGAAAAAGTCAATGGGGTCTGAATAGTTTCTGAATGCACTGTATGTGGTGTACGAGTGTGTGTGGGAGTGGGAGCATACAAGTGTGAGTGTGTGTACATGTCTGTGTGTGTGAGAGAGAGAGAGAGTGTGTGTGTGTAATTCAGCCCCAGGGCAGTCTCTCCCTCTGGAGAAATCAACCTATCAGTCGGCCATCTCTCACCCAGAGTCCATTACTTTGCCATCTGACTTTCAGCCCTCCCTGTCCTCCCTGCATGTCTGTCTGCGTGCCATTATGCCTCTCTCTCTCTCTACCTGCAGCACTGTCAACAAGGCAGGTCCTACAGGCACTAGTTTTGTCGCACCTGGACTACTGTTCTGTCATGTGGTCAGGTGCCACAAAAAAGGACTGCAATTGGTTCAGAACAGGGCAGCACTGCTGGCCCTTGGATGTACACAGAGAGCTAATATTAATAATATGCATGTCAATCTCTCCTGTCTCAAAGTGGAGGAGAGATTGACTTCATCACTGCTCGTCTTTATGAGAGGTATTGACATGTTGAATGCACCGAGCTGTCTGTTTGAACTACTGGCACACAGCTCGGACACCCATGCATACCCCACAAGACATGTCACAAGAGGTCTCTTCACAGTCCCCAAGTCCAGAACAGACTGGAAGGCGCACAGTACTAAATAGAGCCATGACTACATGGAACTCTATTCCACATCAAGTAACTCATGCAAGCAGTAAAATTAGATTTAAAAAAACAGATAAAAAAACTCCTTGTGGAACAGCGGGGACTGTGAAGCAACACAAACATAGGCACATGCATACACACACACACACGATAGCATACACACACGTACACATGGATTTTGTACTGTATATCTGCGGTAGTGGTGGAGTAGGGGCCTGAGGGCAAACGATCTGTGAATGTATTGTAATGTTTTTAAAATTGTATAAACTGCCTTAATTTTGCTGGACCCCAGGAAGAGTAGCTGTTGCCTTGGCAGCAGCTAATGGGGATCCATAATAAATACAAATACCTCCCTATCCAAGCCTCTCTCTTTCTACCTCTCTGTCCAAGCCCCTCTCTTTATAGCTCCAAATCCAATCCTTTCTCTACCTCTCTATCCAAGCCTCTCTCTACCTCTCTATCCAAGCCTCTCTCTACCTCTCTATCCAAGCCTCTCTCTGCCTGCCTCCCTATCCAGCCTCTCCCTGCCTACCTTCATACCCCAGCCTGTCTCCTGTCTGGGGCTCTCCTGCCTAGCTTCTCTGCCTCTCTGTCGCAGGCTCCTTGGCTGGGGTCGCTGCTTTTCTGGGGCTCTTTCAGCTGGGCTGTCTGGTCTCTGATAAACCACTTGGATGGAATATGACCTCTGGCTAGTGTAATCTATCTCCATTTCTTCAGTGCCACGCTATCAGTAATTACCCTCTCATTCTGTCCCCCTATCCTCTGAAGAGTGACACCATTTCTACTCTCATCTATCTCAACGCATCCCTTCATCTCTCTCTCTCTCTCTCTCTCTCTCTCTCGGCTTACTCTGTCTTTCCTCAGAATCCCCTCAGATCATGTATGCGTGTCCTTGGCTCCCAATCTAAGTTATAACATGTTTAACGCCTTCTCCTCTCCTTCTCTGTCCTACCTCACCCCTTCCCTCTTTTCTCTCTCCCTCTCCTCAGATCCCTCAGATCAGCTATGCGTCCACGGCCCCGGAGCTCAGTGACAACACGAGGTATGACTTCTTCTCCCGCGTCGTCCCTCCGGACTCCTACCAGGCCCAGGCAATGATGGACATCGTCACGGCGATGGGATGGAACTACGTGTCCACGCTCGCCTCCGAGGGGAACTACGGCGAGAGCGGTGTCGAGGCCTTCGTGCAGATCTCCCGGGAAACAGGTACGTGGAATAGCGAAAACATGCTCGGACACACTCATACACACAGTACTGAATGGAGGTGCTGCACAGTCCACAGTTCTTGAGTGTTTGGACATCTCTCTTCAGTGATGGGTCTCTGTGGAACTCCGAACAGCAGTAGCTGCCCTAGTAAATGCCAGTCTCAAATATCTCTATTTAATAACATCAGTGATATTAACTGTCAGATAGTATCTGTCAGCTACAGATTGACAGTCAGTCAGCATAAAAAAAACACATTTCATCAGACAAAGTCTCGAGTGGTTTTAACTTGTCTCCGTGTGTCTGTTGAGAGTGCTCGGGTTTGCCAGCGATCACTGATGTCTATTTTTCTTACTGTGGGAAGGGAAACATCAAATGACACCTCCTTTCCCATATACTGAAATGCATAATGTTTGCTTGGGGAATATGCCATCAATTCAGACACCATATTCAAACAACTCAGACACGTGAATTCACCCCCAAACTCACAGATATACATCAGTGAGCATTGGAGCCCCTGCTGTGCTAACTGCTGTAAGCAGTGCTGCTAGTTTCTACTGTGTGACTTGACTGTGGGTTTCTATACTGTGGGTTTAGTCGTTGTGCTGCTCTCTTCCCTGCTGTGCTGAGGGCTATGTGGCGTGACAGTGAACAGTCAGCTGTTCAGATGTTTAGCCTTGCTAGAGCTGTGCAGATGTTGACATGGCTGGAGGGGAGAGGGGGGAGGAAGGGGAGGGAAGAGGAGGGGAAAGGGAGAGGATGAAGAGGAAAGAAGCAGGCCCAAACATCAGCAGTGGAGATGTCTGTATGTCTGTCCATTTGATACGATGCTGAGCAACACATTTAAAAGCTAAAAGAGAATACCCTGCAGATCCACACACTCAATCTAACATATTTCATTCAGTAGGCTCTGTGTTGAGGGCAATTGCAGTCCTAAGTGGTTAGAATGAAGTAAATGTCCATACCCTGTTTCCTGCTCCAGAGCGGACAGCTTTTATTCCACTACACTGTGTATTCTAGTTGTGGAGTAATACTAACACCTGTCGTGGAAATTCGTACTGAGAGAGACTTTGTCATTTCTTCAAACAAATATCTTTATTTAATATCGATTAAATATTGCAATGATGAAGCTGTCGACCCCACACTCTAAAATGTGTTGTTGAGGCTTAACCTTTACAGACAATGTTCGTTCTTATATAGCTGACACTAAGAATGCTTAGTCATGGCTGGTTCCACCCCTCCCATGCAGATTGGGGGGCACCACAAGCCACTTTGGGTACATATTGTGGTTATTTGCACCCAGTGTTGTTTTAACCCCCACCTGGCTTAGTATCCCAGATGCAAGGAGGATTTTGAGACAATAAGGGATTGTTATACTCCTAAACTCTCTCTAGTAAAACTCATTATTGACCATACACCCAGATTAGCTGCAGGGAGCTAGAATGGAGACCACAAAAACACAGCATTAATAGAACAGAAATGTCTTACTATTTGTTAAGTATTCAATGTTAACTATTAATATAAAATAATCTGGTAAATACGTAATTATTCTCACACACCATGATCCTCCCACTACCCTGTCTGTGGCGGTCTCTGGACACACGAGGGTGGTCCGGAAGATGTACCGTATGTTTGCGCGTCCACGTGTTTGTCTATGTGCCTACATTGATGTGTGTAAGGAGTCTGAGAGGAGAGAGAAGTCGACTGACTGTCCCTCTGAAGTGGTTTTAATGAAGAGAAGCTGGGAGGAGGAGAAGAGGGAAGGATGAGGCAAGGGGGAAAGGGGAAGAGAGGAACAACAGAATGAGGCCACAGCAGGCTACATGGATGTAATCACAAAGTAATGACAGGTGTCAGACCAACCATCCTCCTCTCTCTCTCTCTCTCACTCTGTCATCGCCAGTGATTAAATTAAGGAGTGATTGTTAGGTGATTGAATTATTATTTAATATTATTATTATTATTATTACGATGACTGCCACCACCGCTTACGCTCCTCCCTGCATGCTGCTACCGAGCAGCTGTAGTAATTGCTGTTTAATTGAGGAGTTATGATTCCAGAGACTTTGTTTGTGAAGCACGTCTCTGCTCCCTTTAGGCATATTAAGGATGTTTTCACCATAACGTGTAAGACGCACCTAACCATTAATAACGTGATGATGGGGGATGTCTGTAGAGAGAGGGAATGGTGTGTCCATTTTAACTAGCTGACGCTCTCATCGTGTGTGAGGCAGGGGAAAGCGAGGGAGTGAAAGCAGGAGAGACGGAGAGGGAATGAAAGAGGGAATGAAAGACCTTGAGCATTTCAGATTGACTGTAGGTTGTGACAGTGCGGTACACTATTTTCCTATTGCTGTGTGTGAAGAAGAAGAGAGAAAGGAGAGAGCATGAGAGAGAGAAGGCGTGGGAGAAGAGGGAAGAGACTGGGGGGGGGGGTTGAGAGACATAGAGGAAGAGGGATAGAGTGAGGGAAAGACAGAGAGATGTGACATGGAGAGAGAGAGAGATGTTGAGGTAGAGTGAGGGAGAGACAGAGATGTGACATGGAGAGAGAGATGTTGAGGTAGAGTGAGGGAGAGACAGAGATGTGACATGGAGAGAGAGAGAGAGAGAGAGATGTTGAGGGAGAGACAGATGTGACATGGAGAGAGAGAGAGATGTTGAGGTAGAGTGAGGGAGAGACAGATGTTGAGGGAGAGAGAGAGAGATGTTGAGGTAGAGTGAGGGAGAGACAGAGATGTGACATGGAGAGAGAGAGAGATAAGGTAGAGTGAGGGAGAGACAGAGAGATGTGACATGGAGAGAGAGAGAGATAGTGAGGGAGAGACAGAGAGATGCGACATGGAGAGAGAGAGAGATGTTGAGGTAGAGTGCGAGAGATCCAGATGGGAGGTATTCTCTCTCTCCCGTCCAGACATCCAGATGACAGGCTCTCCTCCAGCTGTAGGATAAGAGTTGGATTACAACATAGAGATGGAGGATTCACACACACACACAGAGAGGGAGACAGAAGATTTAACAGCCAGCCAATTAGCCTAGTAACTAATGTCACACGATAGTCAGATGAGAAAGTCAATAGACATGCAACAATGAGCACCATGTTTCAGCGTCGGCTTAGTGGAAGTAACAATCCCTGTCTCCTCTGTGTGTGTGTGTGTCCTCTCTGCTCCCCCGCCTCCCTTCTGGTAACAACCTCTCATAAATACCTATCCAATTGACCTTTGTTTCATTTGTTCATTAACCTTTGATTATCTGGAATTAATTCCATTCACATTTAGCAAACAAACCAGGGCTCCCAAACGAGATGCGTCCAAAAAAGATAATAACAGCAAATGATTAGCAAACAAGGGATGCATGTAGGTTCACTGAGCCTGAACTGTTCCCTGAACAGTTCCACATGACTGGACCTCATTGTGGTGGGGAGACTGGGACAGCTGTAGACTGACAGTTATAATGACCAGCATCAGTGTGTGTGTGTGTGTGTGTGTGTGTGTGTGTGTGTGTGTGTGTGTGTGTGTGTGTGTGTGTGTGTGTGTGTGTGTGTGTGTGTGTGTGTGTGTGTGTGTGTGTGTGTGTGTGTGTGTGTGTGTGTGTGTGTGTGTTGACAAACGTCTCCACCATTGCCTCTCCGTGTTGAGTCGCAGTGGATGCCTCAAGGCTAGACGAGGCCAGTACATGACAGTGCTGACTATAGACTGACAGTCTAGAATGACCCACCAACGTTGGTGGATGTTAGACATTAGAGCAGACGTCATTTAACCCCGTTGTCTCTTAGCCTCACCCTCGTGTGTAGTAGTGGACACCCCGAAGCAAGATCAGGCCAGTACATGACACTGCATCCATCCATGTGTAATGTCAGGGGAGGGGTACTGCATGGCTTATAATATGTTTGGAGGATGTTGACATTAGGACAGAAATAACCCTAGTCCTCTTGTACAGTAGTGGGTGCCTAGTGGCTAGAGGAGGGATATATGCCTAGTGATATGATCATCAAGGCCGTAAGGCTTTTGCCTAAATGAATCACCAGAAGGAGATTCCCAGACGATCCCATGCCCTCGTGGAATAGCCTAAAGCGACAACCTCTCCTCACCCCTCCTGCACCCCCTGTCCCCTTCTCCCCCTTTTCTCTTCGTCCTCCACTCTCCAATAGTTAGTATCAGAGCATGCTTGTTACACAGACAGACCGACAGGCAGATTCAGAGACGTGCCTGGAGAACGCCAGGGCCCCCAAACCTCCAGACTGCGGAGCAGTAGCGCCAGTGACATCCAGACAGATCCAGGCAGAGGCCCTGACTATGACCTGTCATGACAGGCCTCAGGCGGGCATTCGACAGGCCTGACCAGGGGGCTGACACGGAGTGGAGGGAACTGACCATGAGTCACCATGGCTGGTGAATGAAAGGACACAGTGACAACACCATCCAGCCACCTTTCTCTGTAATGATCATTAAGAAAGTCTTCA
The DNA here is from genome assembly GCF_016432855.1 of Salvelinus namaycush. Taxonomy (NCBI): domain Eukaryota; kingdom Metazoa; phylum Chordata; class Actinopteri; order Salmoniformes; family Salmonidae; genus Salvelinus; species Salvelinus namaycush. The sequence continues at coordinate 33,202,099 of NC_052312.1, forward strand.
TCTTCTGCCTCCAGACCCCTGGTCAGATCTGGCAGAGAGGCAGTAGCTGACTGGGCCAGCAATAATGAACACGGCTCTGAATCAGTTACCTTCTCCTGGAGCAATGTCAGCTTATCCCAGCCTCTGTCCCCCAGGCGACAACAACCCAGCTCAGTACCTGCCACTAGGGCAACAGCCTAACGCAACCCAGCACAACCTTCTGCCAGCCTGTAGAGCTTTGACCCTAAACCAACCATTATAACCAGGAGAGGGACTCTCTGGCCTTACATCACCCCAGCCTGCTGTTGTCCCTGCTCGGGTGAAGAAGAGAGGATAAACCCTGGGAACTGGAGACCAGAGAGCCTGTGTGTCTGCCGTGGTACCTACCCATGTTGTCTGTGTACCACAGAGCTCTGAGCCTGTGTGTGTGTGTGTGTGTGTGTGTGTGTGTGTGTGTGTGTGTGTCTGTGTGTGTGTGTGTGTGTGTGTGTGTGTGTGTGTGTGTGTGTGTAAGCCTCGAGGGATTAGGGAAACTACATCTCCATAATGTAACGGACTGTGAGCTTTAGTCACCAGCCCTGAACAGAGAACAGATACCAGCCCACAATGACTGTTCTATAGCAGCTCAACTGGCATGGGAGAGGAATTCAGCACCACAGATGGACGAACGAAGACCAAACATCTCTTTGAGAATCATTAATTAAATGGTTATCTCAACGAGCTATTTAATTAGCTTTGTAGGATTTAATGATTTAATCTCCAGACTTTAATTTCCATCGCTGTCTGAAATCCTCGCTGTCCCTCAACTACGGTGGAGGTCTGACTCATTTCACAGACCATAACGTTGTATGAGTCAGCCTAAAGCCACGTGTGTGTGAGAGTGTGTGTGGAAGCCTTGTTTTCAGGCACCCTGTCCCCACAGATCAGTTGTGGATAAAAACACAGGTGACAAGATTCTGTACGCCTGCCTTTACCTGACTGTTCGTCATGCCACACCACAGCACTGCATGAGACGCCGCATAAGACGCTGTGTTGATTGACGATGGAGGGAGTAGAGAGCTTATATGGAGGAGGAGGAGGAGGGATGGAGGAGGAGGAGGAGGAGGAGAAAGAAGAGGATGACATTGACAACGTAGTGGAGGCCTATCCTTCACTGTCAGCCATTGTCCCCCTGGTGGCTTTATTCTCCCAGATCCTTGTCCTTGATTATGGGCTTCTGAGGATCAAGGGTAGGGGCTGATGTAATTCATCATTGTCTCAGAAAAGCACACACAGAGAGAGAGAGAGGGGGGGGAGAGGTCATGAGCAGATGAGCTCCTGCATTTTTCAGCATGTTCTTAAAAAATATTTAGTTAGATAAACTTGGATTTCTTTGGTCAGGGACATATACAGGATGCTACCCTCTACAACATATGCTTGACTCCAAATCAAAACTCAAAACCTACAACCTGATTTTGGACGGAATTACGGAATCACGTGGAAGGTTTACAACTACTAAAGATTTATTATTCCAAAGATATACAGCAAATGCTCTGGAAAACAAAAGAAACCTGAAATCGCCATCCGACCTGGAACGGAGTGAGTAATGTTTAGTCTGAAGCTATATTTTATTTCCAAAAGCCAAGAAGAAAAATACATTACATTACTTTATAAGGACTGAATGCTAAATTAAGGCTGCCAGGCTTGATACAACCTCAATTAGCACTGACGTGTCAAGTCAGAGATGTCAAAGCCCTTTAGCCCAATGGCAGGAGAGTCGCACAGTCTACTCCAACCAAATGGAGAGGCATTAGAAGCTGCCTCCCGCTGTTCAGAGGTAATTAAAATACAGTACCCTGTGTATGTAAAGAATGATAAAACACAAAAAGAGCACAAAATTAAGCTCCTTATGGAAAATCAAGAGACATTTTTTGCTGACTATTATAAGAATGGGAACATCAGCAACCTCATCTTCCACACAAACCATCCCCTGGCACGGCACAGTGCTATATTAGCACACTACCCCTCTGTTAAGGGGGGGGGGGGGGGTGTTAACGAGGGGTGGAAACTCTGGATACTAGACAACGAGGTCTCTGAGTCAGCTAATATAAATCTCTATATGTCTGGAACAGTATTGGTACAGGGCAACCCCAAACAGTTTCCGCTGGACTTTCACCTAATCAAAGAATTAGCTCAGCAGGAGAAGCTCTCCCTTGAGAACGATACCCCCAAACCTGAGCGGGTCAGACCAGACCTCTTCGTTATACAACCCCACAGACGAGCAACCCCAAGCAGAAAGTCAACCTCCCAGCACAGAGTGCTACTCCCTCATTGAAATGAAGGATACATTTACCCAGCTGGAGGTAAGGCAAGGCAAGTGGAGCTGGAACAGCAGCTGTTTACACTCCAGTCAGCACAGACCCAGATAACAGTCCAGCACAACAACACCCCCATAACCAGACTCAGAGAGCTGGAGGTGGAGAGAGACATATCTGCACTCTGGACTGTGGTGAGACAACTTCAACAGGGAGCAGGAGAACAGAGCACTAGAGGAGAGGGTGAGGGGGATGGCGTGTGACAGAGAACAACCCACTAGAGAGGTGGCCACCCCCGCAGAGGAGTGCGCAGAACAGCCCACCTCAGCTCGCGACAAAAGTCTCGACACCACAGCAGAACAGTCCACCTCAGCTCCCGACAAAAGTCTCGACACCACAGCAGAACAGTCCACCTCAGCTCCCGACAAAAGTCTCGACACCACAGCAGAACAGTCCACCTCAGACACTGACCACATCGACATCACAGCGGGACAGACAAATGAAGAACCCCAAGCCCAGGGGATCTCACCCCCTCTGAGCACTGCCCCTGTCAGCCACCCTGATAGCCCTCCTGACAACCCCCCCACACCCACTGAGGACATACACAAGACACAGATTGTACACGTTATGGACACAAACAGGAAATGCATACAAGAAAAAAACCTTTTCCCGAACACAGTGTGTCTGAACTCTGGTGTCCAAACACCCAGCGCATGCTAGACCTTCTGCCTGAGGACCAACTAGGTTCAGCTAGCCACATAATAATACACACAGGCCCTAACGACCTGAGAGCACAGCAGGAAAGGGTGGCCACAGCACTCAAGGGAGTGTTTTAAAAAGCTTCTTCTACTTTCCCCAATGCACAAGTGGTTATATCCTCCCTGCTACCACGGAAAGACTTCCACCCTGCTACTATACAGTGGGTAAACGGAAGTATTTCCCGTGACTGTGCCTCAAAACCAAATGTTTACCTGGCCCACCACTCCACCTTGGATTTGAACAGCCTTTATGACCAGGTCCACCTATACAAGGCAGTAGTGCCCACCTTCGCCCGGACCCTAAAGGAAATTGCTCTCAAACGCAGCCCCAACACTTCACACGAGCAACAGATCAATTGACACCCGCCCAGACCAGCGTGACACTCTCCCAGACCTGCGAGACCCCCCCGAACTTACACATAGAGGACCCACACCGAGAGGACCTACATCCAGCCTACAACACCACCAGCCACATCCACACCTCCACCCCAACCAATCAACATCCCCCCCAAGTCAACCATGCCACACCTCATTTAGGCCCCCTCAGATCAGCCCCATGCACCCACCCCCACAAAGAGGGCCTCAACATGGAAGTCACACACATGCCCAGGCCTTGAGCAGGCAAACAGACCCAACCCACACGTTCACACTAGCCCAAGCCAATGGCATGTACCAGATGCTCATCAGGCTCTGCTCACACTTACTGGTCTGAGGCCAAACCACACGACCAATAACATTGGACACTTTATGGAACACAAAGCCTTCACTATCTCATCCTGGAATCTCAGGCCTTGGATATTATCTGCCTTTGGCCTAAAGAGCAGGAACCTGGACTTCATGAAAGAAATCGAAAATACAGACATTGTCATCCTACAAGAAACATGGTATAACATGGACCCACTGGTTACCCTCTAGGTTACAGAGAGCTGGTAGTCCCATCCACCAAACTACCAGGTGTGAAACAGGGAAGAGACTCATGGGGTATGCTAATTTGGTATAGAGCAGACCTAACTCACTCCATTAAATTAGTCAAAACAGGAACATTTTACCTTTGGCTAGAAATTCAAAAGGAAATGATCTTAACAGAGAAAAATGTCCTCCTGTGTGCTACCTATATCCCCCCAATATAATACCCATACTTTAACAATGACAGCTTCTCCATCCTAGAGGGGGAGATCAAAATCTCCAGGCACAGGGACATGTACTAGTCTGTGGCGACCTAAATGCCAGAACCGGACAAGAACCTGACACCCTCAGCACACAGGGGGACAAACACCTGCCTGGAGGTGACAGCATTCCCTCCCCCATCTATATGCCCCCTAGGCACAACTATGACAACATAACTAACAAAAGCGAGTCACAACTCCTGCAGCTCTGTCGGAGGCTGGGTATGTACATAGTCAATGGTAGGCTTCGAGGGGACTCCTATGGTAGGTACACCTATAGCTCATTTCTTGGCAGTAGTACTGTAGACTACTTTATCACTGACCTCAACGCAGAGTCTCTCAGAGCGTTCAGTCAGCCCACTGACACCCCTTTCGGATCACAGCAAAATCACAGTACTTGAACAGAGCAATACTTAATCATGAGGCATCAAATCCAAAGGAACTGAGTAATAAACTCAGCAAAAAAAATAAACGTCCCTTTTTCAGGACCCTGTCTTTCAAAGATAATTCGTAAAAATCTAAACTTCACAGATCTTCATTGTAAAGGGTTTTAACACTGTTTCCATGCTTGTTCAATGAACCATAAACAATTTATGAACCTGCGGAACGGTCGTTAAGACACTAATAGCTTACAGACGGTAGGCAATTAAGGTCACAGTTATGAAAACTTAGGACACAAAAGTGCCTTTCTACTGATTCTGAAAAACAACAAAAGAAAGTGTCCAGGGTCCCTGCTCATCTGCGTGAATGTGCCTTAGGCAGTGCTGCAAGGAGGCATGAGGACTGCAGATGTGGGCAGGGCAATAAATTGCAATGTCCATACTGTGAGACGCCTAAGACAGTGCTACAGGAAGACAGGACGTGTAATAACACCTGCACAGGGTCGGTACATCCGAAAATCACACCTGCAGGACAGGTACAGGATGGCAACAACTGCCCAAGTTACACCAGGAACGCACAATCCCTCCATTGCTCAGACTGTCCGTAATAGGCTGAGAGAGGCTGGACTGAGGGCTTGTAGGCCTGTTGTAAGGCAGGTCCTCACCAGACAGGTAAGGCAGGTCCTCACCAGACAGGTAAGGCAGGTCCTCACCAGACAGGTAAGGCATGTCCTCACCGGGAACAACGTCGCTTATGGGCAAAAACCCACCGTTGCTGGACCAGACAGGACTAGCAAAAAGTGCTTGTCACTGACGAGTCGCGGTTTTGTCTCACCAGGGGTGATGGTCGGATTCGTGTTTATCGTCGAAGGAATGAGCGTTACACCGAGACCTGTACTCTGGAGCGGGATCTATGTGGAGGGTCCGTCATGGTCTGGGGAGGTGTCACAGCATGTCACCCTGACATGACCCTCTAGCATGACAATGCCACCAGCCATTCTGCTCGTTCTGTGCATGGTTTCCTGCAAGACAGGAATATCAGTGTTCTGCCATGGTCAGCAAAGAGCCCGGATCTCAATCCCATTGAGCACGTCTGGGCCCTGTTGGATCGGAGGGTGAGGGCTAAGGGCATTTCCCCCCAGAAATGTCTGGGAACTTGCAGGTGCGTTGTTGGAAGAGTGTGGTAACATCTCACAGCAAGAACTGGCAAATCTGGAGCAGAGCACGAGGAGGAGATGCACTGCAGTACTTAATGCAGCTGGTGGCCACACCAGATACTGACTGTTACTTTTGATTTTGACTCCCGCTTTGTTCAGGGACACATTATTCCATTTCTGTTAGTCACATATCTGTGGAACTTGTTTAGTTTATGTCTCAGTTGTTGAATCTTGTTATGTTCATACAAATATTTACAGCGTGTAAATATTTACACGCTGAAAATAAACGCAGTTGATAGTGAGAGGACGTTTCTTTTTTTGCTGAGTTTATTAAGAAATGCTATAGATGGAAGGAATGTAGTGTGGAAACCTACCAAAAAACAATTAGCCATTAACAAATTCAATCCCTTTCAGACAACTTCCTGGACATTCTACTGTAATAGTGAAGTTGTAAACTTGGCAGTAGAAAATCTTAACAGTATTTGACCTCTCAGCTTCCCTATCAAATCTAAAAATGTCAAACAGAAAACTGAAGAAAATGAACAACGATGATAAATGGTTTGATGAACAATGCAAAAACCTAAGAAATAAATTGAGAAACCTTTTCAACCAAAAACATAGACCCAGAAAACCTGAGTCTACACCTTTACTATGGTGTATCACTAAAATAATACAGAAATATACTACGGAAAAAGATGGAAAAGCACATCAGAAATCAGCGTAATGTAATTGAAGAATTCATACTCTAACCACTTCTGGGAAAATTGGAAAACACACAAAAAACAATAACACAAATAATTATCTATCCAAAATGGAGATGTATGTTTAAACCACTTCTCCAATATTTTTGGCACAAAAACAAAGGACAAATAGCAAAAACCTATACATGATCAAATCTTAGAATCAACTATTTAAGACTACCAGAACCCACTTGATTCTCCAATTACTTTGAATGAACTAGAGGACAAAATAAAAGTACTCCAGCCCAAAAAGGCATGTGGTGTTGATGGTATCCTCAATGAAATTATAAAATATACAGACAACAAATTCCAATTGGCTATACTAAAACTATTTAACATCAACCTTAGCTCTGGCATCTTCCCAGTATTTGGAACCAAGGACTGATCACCCCAATCCACAAAGTGGAGGAAAATTTGACCCCAATAACTATTGTGGGACATGCGTCCACAGCAACCTTGGGAAAATCCTCTGCATTATCATTAACAGCAGACTCGCTGGTATGTGGAGGTGATTGGATATGTCTAAATATGGGCTGATTCTGGGTCACTGCTTTCCTGACTGTCTACACATTAAAAAAACGAGTGTTCAAGGGTTTCTTGGGAAGGGTGGTGCTTCTATGTGGAACATTAATGACTCAAAGAACCCTTTTTGCTCTTCAATGGTTCTTTACAGGTCAGAGTGAAAGCAAATGTGAAATTGGCTTTTTACCAAATTATTGTATGACAGACCACATATTCACCCTGCACACCCTAAATGACAAACAAACAAAGGCAAAGTCGTCTCATGCTTTATTGAGTTAAAAGCCTTGAGGGCCTGCTATACAAATTGATGGAAAGTGATGTTGGGGGAAAAACATAGGGTATTATAAAATCCATGTACACAAACAACAAGTGTGCGGTTAAAATAGGCAATAAACACACACATTTCTTCACACAGGGCTGTGGGATGAGACAGGGATGCAGCTTAAGCACCACCCTCTTCAACATATATATCAACGAATTGGCGAGGGCACTAGAACAGTCTGCAGCACCCAGCCTCACCCTACTAGAATCTGAAGTCAAATGTCTACTGTTTGCTGATGATCTGGTGCTTCTGTCACCAACCAAGGAGGGCCTACAGCAGCACCTAGATCTTCTGCACAGATTCTGCCAGACCTGGGCCCTAACAGTAAATCTCAGTAAGACCAAAATAATGGTGTTCCAAAAAAGGTCCAGTCACCAGGACCACAGATACAAATTCCATCTATACACCGTTGCCCTAGAGCACACAAAAAACTATACATACCTTGGCCTAAGCATCAACGCCACAGGTAACTTCCACAAAGCTGTGAACGATCTGAGAGACAAGGCAAGAAGGGCATTCTATGCCATCAAAAGGAACATAAGATTCGGCATTCCAATTTAGGATCTGGCAAAAAATACTTAAATCAGTTATAGAACCCATTGCCCTTTATGGTTGTGAGGTCTGGGGTCCGCTCACCAACCAAGAATTCTCAAATTGGGACAAACACCAAATTGAGACTCTGCATGCAGAATTATGCAAAAATATCCTACGTGTACAATGTAAAACACCAAATAATGCATGCAGAGCAGAATTAGGCCGAAACCTGCTAATTATCAAAATCCAGAAAAGAGCCGTTTAATTATATAACCTCCTAAAAGGAAGCGATTCCCAAACCTTCCATAACAAAGCCATCACCTACAGAAAGATGAACCTGGAGAAGAGTCCCCTAAGAAAGCTGGTCCTGGTGCTCTGTTCACAAACACAAACAGACCCCACAGAGCCCCAGGATAGCAACACAATTAGACTCAACCAAATCATGAGAAAATAAAAAGATAATTTACTTGACACATTGGAAACAATTAACAAATAAACAGAGAAAACTAGAATGCTATTTGGCCATAAACAGAGAGTACACAGTGGCAGAATACTTGACCACTGTAACTGACCCAAACTTAAGGAAAGCTTTGACTATGTACATACTCAGTGAGCATAGCCTTGCTATTGAGAAAGGCTGCCGGAGGCAGACCTGGCTCTCAAGAGAAGACAGGCTATGTGCACACTGCCCACAAAATGAGGTGGAAACTGAGCTGCACTTCCTAACCTCCTGCCAAATGTATAACCATATTAGAGACACATATGTCCCTCAGATTACACAGATCCGCAAAGAATATCGAAAACAAACACGATTTTGATAAACTCCCCTATCTACTGGCTGAAATACCATAGTGTGCCATCACAGCATCAATATTTGTTACTGTTGCCACAAGAAAAGGGCAACCAGTGATGAACATTTACCATTGTAAATACAACCCATATTTGTTTATTTATTTCCCCTTTTGTACATTAACCATTTTTACATCGGTATAACACTGTATATATGTATATTTAAATATACATAATGACATTTGTAATGTCTTTATTCTTTTGGAACTTTTGTGAGTGTAATGTTTACTGTTCATTTTTATTGTTTATTTCACTTTTGTTTATCATCTAATTCACTTGCTTTGGCAATGTTAACATATGTTTCCCATGCCAATAAAGCCCCTTGAATTGAATTGAGCGAGAGAGGTGGGTGGGAACAACATCAACCAAGCATTTGTAACCAATTAACGCAGCAGAGTTCTATTTGTCTCAAGGTGAAAACTCATTTTCATTGTCGCCAGACATCTCTGGTTTGACTTTGTTGTTGTGGAGTTCATTGTAGTGTTCATTAGACAGTAGTTCTAATATCAAATTATCAGTTTCCACTGTGAGTATTACTAAAGTCAATAATATGAACTCCGTAAAGGCAGTTTTACCACACGGATACAGTCGTTTGGTGGTATGTGGCGGTGATTGGATATGTCTAAATATGGGCTGATTCTGGGTCACTGCTTTCCTGACTGTCTACACATAAAAAAAACGAGTGTTCAAGGGTTTCTTGGGAAGGGTGGTGCTTCTATGTGGAACATTAATGACTCAAAGAACCATTTTTGCTCTTCAATGGTTCTTTACAGGTCAGAGAACGGTTCTTTGCTCTTTTAGTGATCATTCAAATGTAGGGGAGGCGGCTCATTAGAATATTAAAAAGTATTCTTTTTTTTTTACCCCTTTTTCTCCCCAATCTCGTGGTATCCAGTTTGTAGTTAGTCTTTTCTCATCGATGCAACTCCCGTACGGATTCGGGAGAGGCCAAGGTCGAGAGCCGTGCGTCCTCCGAAACACAACCCAACCAAGCCGCGCTGTTTCTTGACACAATGCCCACTTAAGCCGGAAGCCAGCCGCACCAATGTGTTGGAGGAAACACCGTACACCGTGTCAGCGTGCACTACCACAGGAGTCGCTAGTGCGCGATGGGACAAGGACATCCCTGCCTGCCAAACCCTCCCCTAAACCGGACGACGCTGGGCCAATTGTGCGCCGCCCCATGGGTCTCCCGGTCGTGGCCGGCTGCGACAGAGCCTGGACTTGAACCCAGAATCCCTAGTGGCACACCTTAGACCCTTGCACCACTCGAGGGAGCCCTCATTAGAATATTTTGCGGCGTGGGTCGCGGAAAGTTCTTTTTGTGCAACCGTGAGTCAGTGTCATTCCAGTTTATCTAATGTGTTGTGTTATGCCATGTCATTTTATATATGACTATGGCCAGTGATGGTGTTCTGTGAAAGACTCACATTTGGTCTGGTCTCAATTAAGAATGGTTGACTAACTCAGTGGTTCTCAACGATCTTCTCAGGGACCCCCAGCTGTTCCAGAGGATGCCCACTTGATTTAACTTGTCAAGTAACACAGTAATATCACCTATGGAATATGGCTGACCAGCATAAAACATGGTTCTTCATGGTTCTTCAAAAGGACCTACAAAGAACCTTTCAAATTGAGGAAGTTTTTTTATAGAACCGTTCTCCATAAAGGTTCTATAAAGAACCATTAAAAAAGGGTTCTATATAACCCTCAAAAAGGTTGTAATCATAGCAGAACCCTTTTTTTGGTGCTACTACAACCTTTTTGAATGTCTCTTATTGTAACCATATGCCAGGGTTCTTTATATACAGTACAAGTTCCGTTTAGAACCTTATGAGTATGGTTCTTTATTGAAGGTTCCGCTATGGTTACAAGCCAAAGAACCCCTACCAGGTACTATTTAGTAACCCTTCTTTTTTTGTGTGGTGTCACACCTTTCTCCCTATAGACAGACACGGAGAGGGTCGACCACAGACAGACAGCACAGTCTCTGCACCGATAGAGACTCTTGTATTGTGTCTGTGTGTTTCTGTGTGTGTATGTACACCCAACACCCTGAAACTTGTCCCTTTCTTCACCCCATAGCGACCTCATCTGGTCATTATCTCCGCCTGGCGTCCCAAACTCCTCAAGCGACGGGGCGAAATAACACAGACATTTCAGCTCTATATACCCCACAGCAATCTACACAAAATCACCGCAGAACTGTGTTATTGTGTGTATGTGCGTGCGTGCGTGCGTGCGTGCAGGAGAGCGCTAGAGAAGAGTGTGTGAATCTGCCTGCACGACCCAAAAGCACTTTACTGGCTGCATAGTTCTGCTCCAGTGACTTCAGTTTTACTCTCCGGCTGTAGAACCATCTTCAGAGAAGGGGTCAAATACCATGGTTAAAATACATTGCAAAACCAAAGGTATTATTGTTTAATAATAATAATAAAAAATAAGTCTGAATAGGATTGTGTGGAGCTGAATGGCTTCTGCCTATTCAGCTATTCACCACGTTTCTGAAATGTCTCTCTTTGCAGTTTAGAATGTAATGGCAGATGTCTCTTTGCATACAGGCACTATTGGTTCTTAGCTGTACAATCCTAATTTAATCATGCTATGAATATATCTAGTATAAATCACTGAGTTTGTAGTCTAATGTTAGGTTTTGGCATGTAGTGAAATGTGGGCGGATGGCTTGGGATCACTATAATTAGTGATTTAGTAAACAAACAGATTGATTAAAATATAGTGACTCAACCTTAACATTCTTATGTTCATTACAGACATAAAGACACATATGTGATGAATAACCACATGCCAAAAGGTCAATGTTAATTTAAGCAGTTTTTATGTTTAGTTATGCTCTAATTGGGTAAATTTGAAGTGGGCTTTACATATACAACAACAAATCATTAGAGAAAACTGAATCTGAAATTTCATTTGATTAAAAACAAGTTGGTAAAGCTAAGGAGGATCAGAACACTACTTTAGAAATCTACCCATCTTTCCTGGACGGACACAGCAAATATGGTTAGAGTGAGTCGAACAACCTGTTCTAACAGTATCCAGAACCATTTCTAGAACCTTTGACATACTCTTATACTAGGCATCAATATAATATATTACTAGACATACACAGACACAATCAGTCTGGCCATTTATTGTTCTTTTCTTGTCTAACTCAGACCAGACCAGTTGCTCACAGACACGAATGTGTCTGAACCTCCACCTGGCAGGTTGGCGAACCGCTCACAGATGTCCGTGCTAGACCAGGAAGTGTTCTCGCGCGCGTACGCACACTCACAATAATGGATGGTGTTGCAGTGGGGCCTGATTAGCCGGATCTGAATGGGCCAGAATTACATCTCTGTCGGCATGACAAATGTATAGTGTCTCTGTTACAATGATCAGTGTCTGACTCCAACCCGGGGACAAGGGAGAGTAATTTAACACTGTTTATCTCTCTTCCTCTCCGTTTACCTTCCTCCCTCTCCCCCTCTCTCCTACTCTCCCTCTCCTTCTACTCCATCTCTCTCTCACCCCTCCATCTCTCTCTCTCTCTCTCTCTCTCTCTCTCTCTCTCTCTCTCCTCTCGCTTTCCCTCTCTGTGCATTTAGTGAGAGCTAAGACACCTGCTTTGTTCTGCTGAGGTGATCAACATCGACAAGCTGGAGGATGTAAAAGTAGCTTGTCAGATGCCTGTTAACTACAGCAGATACTGATAGGCCTCCCAGTGCTGCTAACAGATAGGCCTCCCAGTGCTGCTAACAGATAGGCCTCCCCGTGCTGCTAACAGATAGGCCTCCCCGTGCTGCTAACAGAGCTGCTAACAGATAGGCCTCCCCGTGCTGCTAACAGATAGGCCTCCCCGTGCTGCTAACAGATAGGCCTCCCAGTGCTGCTTTGCTCCAACTAATTGAACAAACTGACCCTCTTACTTTTCACTTTTACAAAGTGTTGGAGCATTAATATCTACCAGAGAGAAATGAGTGAGAATGAGTCAGAGATTGCGTCAGAGAGAGAGAGGGCACACACACACACACACACACACACTTATTAGTCCCTAACCTCCCTTTGGCAGAAGCAGCTAGACTTCTACAGGAATTCCTCTCTGATCTCAAGAGGGCTGTAGCAGGCTATGTGTGTGTGTGTGTGAGTCAATTTGTGTGTGCATTAGTGCATTCTTCAGGGCTGTAGAAGGAGGTGGAACCCATCTGAAAGTCATCTACCTGCTCCATGCTCAGTTAGGCTGGCTCTTTTCACACAAACCACAGTCCACAGATCAACCATGGAGACTAGATGGAGAGTTCTGACAGCTTGTAGGATGTTTAAGGTATCTTACTGAGAGATGTGTAGTCACATTACTGGGTTATATTCTATAACAAGTGGATAGGAGTTATGTGTTTTTTTATGTTTCGTCGTCATTGAAGGCTGTTGTTGTTGCTGTGTGTGGACGTTGCTAGCAAAGTTCAGTACCTTTTTTAAATGGTATTTTAGATTTTTTATTTATTTAATCTTATTATTTAAAAAAATGTTATTACACTGATGCCTGTCTCATCATCTATCAAAACGATCGTATACCTTGTTACATTAAACAGCATCTCCCCAATGTATTGCAAAGGGAATTATTTGCAGTTGGAAATGACTTTCTTTGGCAGTGAGGACTTTCATTTGAATTGTCAAACTTTTGCATCTACGGCTTTCAAATTTACATACAACTGCACAGTGGTCCCTGCTGAGTTTAGAACAACCCAATTATGTAATTGTGTCAGGAATTGACAAATGGCAGCAGGTAATGGGCCTTTTCTAAAGCACCCAGTCTTACCTAGCAGTAGAACAGCCTAGCAGCCTAACAGCCAGATGGAGGGAGAGATGAGTAGGACCCTTGTGAAAGATTATAACAACGTTGCATTTCTCTCCATCCCTCTTCTCAAAAACACAAAGGAAGTTCAGTGCCTGACAAGTAATTTATTCCCCTCACCACCGAATAGTATAAAAGCAGGGATTTATTACAAGTTTCCATCATCCCCTAGCCTCCCATCTTTCACTTCAGAAAACTTTTATTATGCGGTAGAAGGATGGAAATGTATGCAGAGTTTAGACATGGGCTTTTTATTTCCCTCTATTTTCTTCAACCTCCCCCACCCATTTTATATGCTCCTGTTTCTGAGGCTGGAGGCTCAGTCAGTCGTTCTCAGGGCACCTGGGGAAGATTTGAGTGTTGGTAGGTAGGGAGAGTCTGTTTGCCCTTTCATTCGTCTGTCTCGGTGGGGGGGTGGTGGTGGGGGGGGTTTGCAAAACCAACCTTGGATCAGTCTCTGGGGACATCCTTCGCTCTGAGTGATGAAGAGGATTACAATGGTTCCACACCTCCGTAGCTAAAAGGAGTGAGAGTGGCAGAAAAGTGAGAATTGCCTGAGAGAGTCTGGGAAGTCTTGTCTGTCCCCTGTCCCCAGCCACCATTCTTGGAAATTGAGGGAAGGGGCTGATGGTGGAGAGGATAGGACACTGTGTCGCTGTGAAGAGAGAGAGAAATGTGTAAACGGGTTGCTCAATGCATCATTGCTTAGTCATGACTTGCTGGTGTCTGTCACTCCCTCTGGTTTTGACACCAAAAGCTATTAACGCATGTAATTTTCACAAATTATCCGGTGCTTAGTCTATCATTACACTCTTAGAAAAGAGGGTTCCAAAAGAGTTCTTCGGCTGTCCCCATAGGAGAATCCTTTTGAGTTCCAGGTAGAACTCTGTTGGGTTCCATGTACATGTAGAACCCTCTACACTGTTAACCCTTTGACATGTACCAGCACTCAGATGTGATCATTCTACAGTGGTCCCTGCAGCTTACACTCAAACCGGTGTGATTTAGAACGTCCAGTTTTGATTGACGCAACAGTCAGCATTTGAGCTGGCCACACTGTTTTTTCACAGAAACATTTTGCACAAACACAGTCCTTATAACGTTATGTCCTGAGTGTGACCAGAAGTAGCGACAGCATTACACAATCATCCAAACCAGAAAATCTAGGCTACATTAGCGCTAGGGCTAACTGAGGTAAGATTGACTAAACACAAGCGGTCATATTTAGCTAACTCTTGGCTGACAGAAACCATAATATTAATTAGCTAATAGCAATTACTATTTCCAATTCACCACATAATGGGTGAGCTCACCACTGATCAAAATAATTGATTAAAACACTTTCTAAAAATCGAAAATAATCAGACAATTGCTAGTTTGTGCATGCAGCTTGTTTTTTTGCATCAACCAGAGATAAGAAAAGGAGACAAGATGAGTTTGATCTGTTTGCAGTATGCATGTTGAAGGAGGTGTGTCGTCTACCATCATTCACTTCCCTTCATTCACTTCAGGAAGTTTACTCGAAAGATGAGTGAACCATCCCTTCACCTCATTTTGTTATAACATCTTTGGTCTGACAGACGTTTACGTGACACCCAGAATGCATTATATAATGTCAACAAACATGGTGCCACACATAGCTGGCAAATAGCTTAGCATTACCTCATTATAATCAGTTACAACCTTCAAAAAATATATTTCACATGCATCATATATGTCCATTACAATCTATGCAAGAATCGGAATGCATGATTTGACACCAGTACTAGAAAACATGTAAATAAAGATGTAAATGCATTATGCTCCATACATACATATGGTTTGCTCCAGTAGAAACGATAACACGATATACAGACAATAAGACACTTACTTTGAAAGGAATGCACACATGTCCAAAGTTATTATACTGAACAAAAATATAAACGCAACATACAACAATTTCTTTATTACAGACGGAAATACTCCTCCGCACCCCTCCCTCCCCGCCTCTGATGATCCCGCAGGTGAAGAAGCCGGATGTGTAGGTCCTGGGCGGGCGTGGTTACACGTGGTCTGCGGTTATGAAACTGGCAAATGTCTGCATACTTGATCGGCGGAAACACTGTGTAAAATAATCATAAAGATTAAAAAAAATGGAATTACCCCAAATCCTCTAAAAACGGAGTCACGTGGGAAGTGCAAAGAGATAGTAACCACACTTTCAATGAGTTAAATCACTAAATTGTCTTCATCTTTGGATATCCTCATAAAATATACTTACATTTTGAGCAACATATTAAGTTGGATTTTTTTATTTTATTAAATGAACAAAACATTTAAATGACTTGCATATATTTTTATTAAGTATATGTTGGTTGTTTTTTTGAGTCAATTACAATTCAGCCCATAATACTTTTTTTACAGTGTGGATGAGTGTGCAAAATTCGAATTAAATCCCAATGAAAAGTACCATCTTACTCACCCAGGAGTCGGGTTAAATTCCCGCTTCCACCTGCCCCACTTTCACACTTTCTCTGTCTCCTGTTTATAATGTCTAAATAAAGCATTGAAAAAGGTGCAGTTCCACAAAAATATTCTCCATAGGTCCTTATCAATTTAGGCTATAAACCATTTGAATTTCTTAACCATCTGATTTGATGAGAGAGACCGTCTGCAAAAAACAAAAACAAGGGTTTGATGTTGCCTTTTACATGCACTGA
This sequence comes from Salvelinus namaycush, assembly GCF_016432855.1. Classification (NCBI taxonomy): domain Eukaryota; kingdom Metazoa; phylum Chordata; class Actinopteri; order Salmoniformes; family Salmonidae; genus Salvelinus; species Salvelinus namaycush. Next base: position 33,218,348 of record NC_052312.1, read on the forward strand.
AACCCCAACACTCCTTTCACAACACTTTCTTAAAAACACCAATATTCAGATTGAAGAACCACTTTGGGTGTTTCAGAGTACTTCTATTCCGTTTTAAAACACTTTCTGTGAATCATAACACTTACATTGGGTTTGCATTCAAACACCCTCCAAACATCAGATCTCAGGTTAGGTGAACTACTTTCGATGGTTTCATTACACAATCATGGTGTTTTGATTCTTTCTATTTTTAAAGTGTGTGAAAAGGGTTTTTACCTTGAACCAAAAAGGGTTTTTCAAAGGGTTCTCCTATGGGGACAGCCGAAGAACCCTTTTAGGTTCTAGATAGGACCTTTTTTACATGGAGTGTAGGCTGTACAAGTTGTGTCCATTACAGATTATGCCAGGCTTCCCCAACTGGTGGTGATTTTATTTGGCCCCTAGTCTTGTTGGACATCCTCAGTGCTTAATTAAGTTTTGGACATCACCTCTTACTTTTGGACTGTTTCCATGCCAGGATCAGGTACCTCTCTTGGCATGAACAATTATTTAGTAAAAATTCTAACAAAAGCAATCCAAATTAACTCAAGTTGCCTCTGTAATTCTCCTGCCCCCTAAAAAACGTAACGTGAAAACGTGCCTGATAGGCCTATTCTAAGAATTGAGTCATGTTGGGCTGGCCAGGGTTTATGGTTTGCACAACATTGTAGCCTATAGACCAACGTGTGGCCATTTCTGTGATGAGAGAGAGAGAGAGAGAGAAGCACGCCTGCATCTATCGCAGAACTAGAATGAGATTCACTGTCTATGATCTCTCTCCTTCATCTCTGATAGACATGAGCCTGCAACTTTCATCTCTCCAGCGTTGCACTTTATCATTTATTTCCTTATAGAATCATAGTCGCAGGAAGGGTGCTAGAGGTGTCGCAGCACCCCTGATAAATTGAAATACATTTGCCAAAGTTATAGAATAAATAAATGAAATCATTCGGAATACTACTCCAGGATTAGGCTTATAATTTAGCCACATATGATCAATAGTTTATATTAACCTGGGCAGGAAGGCAGCATGGACCACGTGTATGCACACACACACCAATATAAAAGATTATACTGTTTACTATAGGTTTCTGTAGAAAACTAAAATATACTGTAGAATACTATACTACACTTTGCGTATACCCTGCCCATCCCCATCCCCCATATCCCAATTTGTGCCACCCATAAGTAAGAAACCTACATGCCAAGTATAAATCATAGAGTCCTTGTTGATTATTGTTCCATGTCCGTTGGTCTTGTGAATACCTGTGCTTTGTTGTATTGGCTTGCGTGTTAGTGTGCACTTGTTGTTATGGTTCTCGTCCCGTGTATTTATTAGAGGTTTACACCTTGTTCTTTGTTTGGTTTACAGCCCTGTGTTATATATATACAGTTGAAGTCAGAAGTTAAGTACACTTAGGTTGGAGTCATTAAAACTCCTTTTTCAACCACTCCACACATTTCTTGTTAACAAACTATAGTTTTGGGAAGTCGGTTAGGACATCTACTTTGTGCTTGACACAAGTAATTTTTCCAACAATTGTTTACAGACAGATTATTTCACTTATAATTCACTGTATCACAATTCCAGTGGGTCAGAAGTTTACATACACTAAGTTGACTGTGCCTTTAAACAGCTTGGAAAATTCCAGAAAATTATGTCATGGCTTTAGAAGCTTCTGTTAGGCTAATTGAGTCAATTGGAGGTGTACCTGTGGATGTACTTCAAGGCCTACCTTCAAAACACAGTGCCTCTATGTTTGACATAATATGAAAATCAAAATAAATCAGCCAAGACCTCAGAAAACAAATTGTAGACCTCCACAAGTCTGGTTCATCCTTGAGAGCAATTTACAAATGCCGGAAGGTACCACATTCATCTGTACAAACAATAGTAAGCAAGTATAAACACTATGGGACCACACAGCCGTCATACCGTTCACGAAGGAGACGCGTTCTGACTTCTAGAGATGAAGGTACTTTGGTGCGAAAAGTGCAAATCCATCCCAGAACAACAGCGGGAAGATGCTGGAGGAAACCGGTACAAAAGTATCTATATGCACAGTAAAACGAGTCCTATATCGACATAACCTGAAAGGACGCTCAGCAAGGAAGAAGCCACTGCTCCAAAACCACCATAAGAAAGCCAGACTGCGGTTTGCAACTGCACATGGGGACAAAGATCGTACTTTTTGGAGAAATTTCCTCTGGTCTGATGAAACAAAAATAGAACTATTTGACCATAATGACCATTGTTATGTTTGGAGGAAAAATGGGGAGGCTTTTAAGCCGAAGAACACCATCCCAACCGTGAAGCATGGGGGTGGCAGCGTCATGTTGTGGGGGTGCTTTGCTGCAGGAGGGACTTGTGCACTTCACAAAATAGATGACATCATGAGGGAGGAAAATGATGTGGATATATTGAAGCAACATCTCAAGACATCAGTCAGGAAGTTAAAGCTTGGTCGCAAATGTGTCTTCCAAATGGACAATGACCCCAAGCATACTTCCAAAGTTGTGGCAAAATGGTTTAAGGACATCAAAGTCATGGTATTGGAGTGTCCATCACAAATCCCTGACCTCAATCCTATAGAAAATTTGTGGGCAGAACTGAAAAAGCGTGGCGAGCAAGGAGGCCTGCAAACCTGACTCAGTTACACCAGCTCTGTCAGGAGGAATGGGCCAAAATTCACCCAACTTATTGTGGGAAGCTTGTGGAAGGCTAACCGAAACGTTTGACCCAAGTTAAACAATTTAAAGGCAATGCTACCAAATACTAATTGAGTTTATGAAAACTTCTGACCCACTGGGAATGTGATGAAAGAAATAAAAGCTGAAATAAATCATTCTCTCTACTATTATTCTGACATTTCACATTCTCAAAATAAAGTGGTGATCCTAAATGACCTAAGACAGGGAATCTTTACTAGGATTAAATGTCAGGAATTGTGAAACATTTAAACTCAGTTTATTTGGCCAAGGTGTATGTAAACTTCCGACCTCAACTGTATATTGTGTTCCCTACAGATTATTAAAAAAGAGCAGAAGCTTTGAATTATCTGGTCAGACGACAGTCTTGCCTATCCAGATGTTATGGGAGATTTGCTCTTTTAGTTTTTCTCCTGTAACGTTCCTCAACGAGAAAGCCTGCACTTCTGTTTCAACGATAATAAAACACTATACATTATACTACTGTCTGCAAAAACACTACAGTAAATACTACAATCCAAAAATCTATACATTGATTACTGTAGTATATACCACAGTTTAATTTTACTTCAGTAATTATACTATAGTTAACAGTAAATACTACAGTATACTACAGTAATGTCCGCACAAACATTACAGTGAATATGACATAGTATTCATATTTTTTCATGTGAGCACACACACACACACCACGTTGTCTCTGGTGACAGGCAGAATTTACATACATCTACATAAGAGGTGTGCTTACAGTAATTCCTTCCCTCCCACTGTTCAATCTTCATGCTGTTTAAATGTACGCTTCTGTAACTAAGCAAGGGGCACCACCAAGCAAACCAAGGAGCTCTCCAAACACCAACAAGTTTTGGAGAAGTACAGATCAGGGTTGGGTTATACAAAAATATCAGAAACTTTGAACATATCACGGAGCACCATTTAAATCCATTATTAAAAAATGGAAAGAATATGGCACCACAATAAACCTGCCAAGAGAGTGCTGCCCACCAAAACTCACGGACCAGGCAAGGAGGGCATTCATCAGAGAGTCAACAAAGAGACCAAAGATAACCCTGAAGGAGCTGCAAAGCTCCACAGTGGAGATTGGAGTATCTGTCCGTATAATTGGCCAACGTGCAATCATTGGAAAACAAAATGGACGATCTACGATTGAGACTATCCTACCAACGGAACATTAAAACTGTAATATCTTATGTTTCACCGAGACGTGGCAAAACGACGACACGGATAATATAAAGCTGGCTGGCTTCTCCCTGCATCGGCAGGACAGAGCAGCTACGTCTGGTAAGACGAGAGGTGGGGATGTGTGTCTATTTGTCAATAACTGCTGGTGTGCGATGTCTAATATTCAAGAAGTCTCGAGGAATTGCTCGCCTGTTGTATAATACCTCATGATAAGCTGTAGACCACACTATGTACCAAGAGAGTTCTCATCTATATTATTCGTAGCCGTCTATATACCACCATAAACCGATGCTGGCACTAACACCACACTCAATGAGCTGTATAAGGCCATAAGCAAACAAGAAAATGCTCATCCAGAAGCGGCGCCCCTAGTGGCCAGGCAAACTTAAATCTATTTTACCTCATTTCAGCCAGCATGTTACATGTGCAACCAGAGGGAAAAAAACTCTCGACCACCTTTACTCCAAAAACAGACACGCATACAACGCTCGCTGTCCATTTGGCAAATCTGACCATAATTCTATCCTCCTGATTCCTGCTTACAATTAAAAACTAAAGCAGGAAGTACCAGTGACTCACTCAATACGGAAGTGGTCAGATGACGTGGATGCTACTCTACAGGACTGTTTTGCTAGCACAGACTGGAATATGTTCCGGGATTCATCCAATGGTATTGAGGAGAACACCACCTCAGTCGCCGGCTTCATCAATATGTGCATCAACGACGTCGTCCCCACAGTGACCGTACGTACTTATCCCAACCAGAAGCCATGGATTACAGGCAACATCCGCACCACGCTAAAGGCCCGGAGCTGCCACTTTCAAGGAGCGGGACACTAATCCGGACGGTTATAAGAAATCCTGTAAGCCCTCAGAAGAACCATCAAACAGGCAAAGCGTCAAGACAGAACCAATATTGAATCCTACTACACTGGCTCTGACGCTCCTCGGATGTGGCAGGGATTGAAAACTATTACAGACTACAAAGGGAAATGCTTCGAGGCAAGCAAAACTGAAGCATGCATGAGAGCACCAGTTGTTCCGGACGACTGTGTGATCCCGCTCTCCGTAGCCAATGTGAGCAAGACCTTTAAACAGGTCAACATTCACAAAGCCGCGGGGCCAGACAGATTACCAGGATGTGTACTCAAAGCATGCGTGGACCAACTGGCAAGTGTCTCCCCTGACATTTCAACCTCTCCCTGACCGAGTCTGTAATACCTACATGTTTCAAACATACCACCATGGTCCCTGTGCACAAGAATGCAAAGGTAACCTGCCTAAATGATTACTGCCCCATAGCACTCACGTCGGTAAGTTTGCTGACGATACAACACTGGTAGGCCTGATCACCGACAACAATTAACATCATTGGGGCTGAAGTGGAGCGGGTCTAGAGTTTCAAGTTTCTTGGTGTCCACATCACCAACAAACTATCATGGTCCAAACACAACAAGAGAGTTGTGAAGAGGGTATGACAACACCCTTTCCCCCTCAGAAAACTGTAAAGATTTGGCATGAGTCCTCAGCTCCTCAAAAAGTTATTCAGCTGCACCATCGAAAGCATCCTGACCGGTTGCATCACCGCCTGGTATGGCAACTGCTCAGCACCTCACCGTGAGAGAGGGTAGTGCGTACGGCCCAGTACACTACTGGGGCCAAGCTTCCTGACATCCAGGACCTATATAATAGGCGTTGTCAGAGGAAGGCCACAAAATTTGTCAAAGACTCCAGTCACCCAAGTCATTGACTGTTCTCTCTGCTACCGCACAGCAAGTGGTACCGGCGCGCCAAGTCCAGGACCAAAAGGCTCATTAACAGCTTTTACCCTAAGCCATAAGACTGCTGAACAATTAATCAAATGGCCACCCGGACTATTTACATTGACACCCTCCCTTTGTTTTTACACTGCTGCTACTCAATGTTTATTATTTATGCATAGTTACTTTACAAATAACCTTGACTAACCTGTACCCCCGCACATTGACTCGGTACCGGTACTTCCTTTATATAGCCTCGTAATTATGTAATTTTCTTGTGTTACTTTTTGATTTTATATAATTTTTTAATATAGTAAATATTTTCTTATCTCTATTTCTTGAACCGTATTGTTGGTTAAGGGCTTGTAAGTAAGCATTTCACGGCAAGGTCTGCACCTGTTGTATTCGGCGCATGTGACAAATACAATTTGATTTTTTTATGTCTCCAGTCACTAGTAACAAGTAAGTAAGTAACTTGGCAATAATTGACAAGCCCTACTAAAGGCGTCAGCATGCCACATTTCGGCCTGCGGCTAGCCGAAGTCGAGCTCGCATGCTCCATAAAATGACACTCGCTTGAAAAATGAAAAAAAGGCAATATTAACCCCAGGACAGTAGAGGGCGATGACCTGGCAATAGCCATCTACGGCTAAACAAGAAAGTGACGACACACCAAAAAAGAAAGATACGCGTGAGAATAAAATAGTGTACACAGAGAGACTTGCGAGAAAATTGAATTTGTGCGAATTGCCCGGGATCTACTAGATTTGATGTGCCTAGCAACACATATAATAGGTGAGATACAGAGACAGAGAAGATGCCCGCTACAAGTAAACAATGGTGGATGTAGGGGCATACGGCCGAGAGAGCTGGTGGTGGAGTGTTTCAAGAGTTATCTTGGGTCCAAACTGCTGCAGAAGAGCCTCCATTTTACCACCGCCTGCTATCCTGCCAGATACCACAATGCCAAGTCCTCAGTTCTTTGTTCGCATTGTGAACTAGTAGATAAAAAATGAAACCTGATTCTGGGTTGTCTGTGTGCAGTAATTTAGATTAGATTGAACTACACAACAAGTAGAAGAAAGCCTGTAAAGTCTGTGGCACACAGCTCTTCGGTTGTCGGCTCGATGTTCAAATAGAATGCAATGAAAAGCCTTGAAGAAATGCCAACAGAGCTTTATCAGCACACAAATAAACCTTTATTCTTGCTTCTGAAAGGGAACCACAATAGAAAAGTGTCTGCTGAGAACAGACATGTAAAAACGTGTCTATGGAATAACATGAGCCAGAGTAGTTACAACTGTTTCTGAATATAAATATTTCTGAACAATAATACATCCGTGTCCGTTATGAACAGACATGAAGATATCATAAGCGTCTAGTGTCTGACGCCTGAGACGTCTGAACAACAACAGGACAAGTTGTTCATTTCACTGTGGTCCCAATCATTCGATCCACGTCCACTTCTTGAAGTCATGCACAAACTCATGCAGCTGGTGATTGTATTCCTCCCAGAGTTTTGGCCAGTGTTCATCCATGAAATCAACTATAGGTTCCAGGACCCTGTGGAGAAGATGACAAAAGTGTTGGAAATTAGGAGTCTCTGGAGAGCCGTGTGCATGGTGAGGAGAAGCTGGTGGCACGGTGCATGACGTTTTCCAGATCTTGAGATATGTCTGACGATAATTTGCAATGCCTTTGCGAGTGATGTGCCAAGGACTGAGCTTTTTTCTCCTTTCTCACACCCCTGCTACTACTGCTGCTGCTCTGTGGCATTGGTGAGGAGCAAGCCAGTGGAGTAGTTCTTGGAGGTGGGCCTAGGATAGAGCTTCCCAGGTCCTGCATGGAGATTGTTCCTAATTCGGCACTGCAACTCAGTGCGGGAGATGGGCTGGGGGCTGAGGTAGTGCTTGGGGCCGGTGAACAGGCAGTGCTGGGGCGCAGAGATCAAAACCAGGTGCTGTCTCCATTCACTGGTGTTTGTGCCTTGAAAATAAAAAAGTAGACGGCTATATTTAGGACACATATCTAAAACATGAATGAACATCAAATATCATTAAACGAGACTATAATAGACTATATAATGTTGAAAAAGTTTGAGTAGAGTTGAGTAGGCCTGGTCTAGCTACTCAACTCTGCTCAAATGTTTGCGACATTTTGGCCATCTGGACCTTGCTACCAAACTTTGACTTTGGTGTTATCAATTCTGGAAGCTTATGATTTTCTTTCTGTGACAAAATTATGTTTGATCAACAGTTTAAATATCTTTAGTTTAGTTGGTTGGCTTGCTTTCCCTGCACAAGTATGTTGCTAGGCTAGCCACTAGCCAGACAAGTAGCTAGTACTAGCTGGCAAGCTATTGTTAGCAAAACATGGCTACTCTTTTCATCGACTACAATAGAAAATACGACAAAATACTGTACCCCGTCCTTTGGTGAAGATGGCATGTTGCTTTCAATATTCCTATGCTTCATGTGCCAAACAAGCCTGCAGCAACATTTCTTGGAGTAGCCAGAAATGGGGCCCTTTTTTCTTTGCCCTGGCGAACTTGTCGCAAACCCTACCCCACTTTTTCAAACAGGTGGTTGGGTCGGATCCCAGCGTCTCCGCAATCTCCCTCCATGAATTGGCATGTATATGCTGGTCTTAATATAATGCATGGCTAGGATCTTTGCAGAACCCCAGGGGTCCCAGGACTGCAGTTTAGTGGATAGAACACATCCTACAGGGTGTGATTGGGAGTTATCAGCTAACACAGTGGACTGGACTGTTGACCTTGGCTGTGTGTTGACAGTGGAACCCTCAACATTCATTCCACAGCTCTGAGGGTATCTCACCCCGTCATCTATGTGGTAACAGGTTGTTGACACTTATCTGAGAGCTGCCCTCTGGCACCAGGGTCAATCTCTTTCTCTAGTGTGTGTGGTGTTTGTTTGTGTGTTTGTATCTGTATCAACACGTGTATCTGTTCTGCCCCCCCAAAAAACACAGAGGACAGTCAGGACACTGAGCCTATCCTGAAGTCTTTTTGCCAAGAATGTCACTCAGCACGTATCGGGGTTATAGATCATTTATTTCCCCTTTTTCATATTCAGACCTTGAAGTTGTAGCGCTGCTGATTTTAATCCTTCACCTTTAATCAGTGACTGATTGAAACCTAGAACACCAGGTGGGTTGAATCTCTGACCAAGGAATGACAATAATTAATCAACCAATTACCTAACAGGGAGTGCCAAACTTGCAGACATCAGACCTAACTTTGAGCAGAAAGGAAGAGATGAAAGGGATAACTGCTCCCAAAATTGACGACAAAAAAAAAAAACGCTCACCAAGCAAGGACTTTCTGTCTGGAGGTCAATATAGCCAATTTTGACCTTGTGGCTGTGGTAACTAGTAGAAAACGTTGTGCCTGTTGTTCACGCGTGTGTCTGCCCTCTCATTGGCTAGAATGGTCCCACCTGATTTTCCCTACTCCTGACTGCCTTCGATTTTTTAATACATTCATTTTCATTGTTAGACCGGCCACTAGATTATCTGACAATATAATGCGTAATCTTTGCTTTGAATACCCTAACACTTTATAACTACATCACCATGGTAACAGGGTTAAAACAGAAGAGTTTTTATTTTACCAGGCAAGTCAGTTTAGAACAAATTCTTCTTTACAATGACAGCCTACCCGGCCAAACCCTAACGACGCTGGGTCAATTGTGCGGCGCCCTATGGGACTCCCAATCACGGCCGGTTGTGATACAGCCTGGATTCAAACCAGGGTGTGTGTAGTGACGCCTCTAGCACTGAGATGCGGTGCCTTAGATCGCTGCACCACTTGGGAGTTAGTTAGAATGGGCCTGTGTTTGTATTGGGTGTCAGCAGGTTACTGTCACTGTTGTCAACTCTCTGTATATGTAAAATTATGTGAGGTGCCTTCTGTCCACAACTCCTCATATTCTCTGCACCTCTTCCCCACCTCCATTCCCCTTCTCCACCCCTTCTCACTCCCAATTTGGCTTTCCACACGTTACCCCTCTCCTCTGCCCCCCCCCCCCCCCCTCCAAGTATCATCTGGCTTCTCCTCATCTCTGGCTCCCCTATCAGGTTCGGCAGGGCACTGAGTTGTGTGTGTGTGTGTGTGAGTGAGAGAGAGAGAGAGAGAGCGAGAAAGAGAGACAGACAGACAGAGAGAGAGCGAGAGAGAGACCCTTTGTGTACTATGTGTCTGCTTGAGCAGCCCTGGCACGTAGAGGGGTGTGTATATGTGTGTGTGTGTGTGTGTGTTTGAGCAGCACTGGCACAGTCAGGGCTATGTAATGGGGGCAGGTGGAGGGCCTTGGCTGGGAGTACTCTGATGCCCACAGTGCTTCTGGCTCACAGAGAGCTTCCAGCTCAACACGGTTCAGGAAGAAGGAAGGGTTTGGTGGAGAGGACAGCAGCTCTTTCTGGCTATGTCCCAATTATCTTTCCTTCCTCCCAAAGTGTGCACTTGTAAAGTAAATGACTGGTGTAAGAAATATGGTGGAAACTCCCACTAGCCTATACCTCCACTAATCGAATGCTTTTATATTTGTGGAAAGTACAGTAGTGAACGAGTGCAAACTTACAAAGAAAGGAGATATATTTGGGACATACCCCTTCTCTCTCTCTCCCTCTATCTCTCTTCCATCTAACACTCTCACCCACCTCTTTCTCCTATCTCTCTCTCTGTCTTTCTCATCCCCCCTCTCGCTCTCTCTCTCCTCTCATCTCTTTCTCTCTCTGCACAGCTCCACTACCAAACCAGATGCTGTATCATCCCTACTCAGCCTCTTAACTCTGTCAGATCTTAACTGCACACCAAATTGGCCAGTGTTACCTAGTGTTGATTTTTTTCTCTCCAATTGACTCTGTTTGTGTTAAATTAACACTCATTGGTGTAAAATATCCTCAGTGTTGGTGTTAATAACTTGGGATAAACCAAAACCTTGCCTGTCATTATCATATTTCCCAGCTTCAGTGGTGGTTTTAGGTATAGGCGACATGGGCTGCCGTCCCGTGCCACGGGGCGCCCACACAATTTTTTGGGAATGGTGACATTTGCGCAATCAGTTTTCTATCGCTCATTTGCACGTCACGTCAATGATATCATGTCACCGTGTGGGACTGTGGGTCAATTAACCTTGTCGGAGTGGGCGCCCTGATTTTAGTTTGTGAGCTAGGCAGGCTACTGTCTGGGAAGGTCTCCCACTCAGAAGTACAAGATGGGGAGGGGGCGGGGGTAGGTTGACCTCAGGTCTCCCCACTGGAAGCCCGAGGTAGGGGGAGCGGGGGAGCGGGGGAATCTATCAAATAGCACACGTCTTACTTTGTACAGTACTAATGCAATCAGTAAAATCAGTCAGATTACGAAATACTACCAAATAAACTCATGAATTCATTCATTATACTGTGAATATATAGTTTCACAGACATATTGTTGCATTTTTTTCTAGTTTGTGCGAAATCGTTAAGAACAATATAAAACCAGTCTTCACACCATCAAGGTGAATTGGTTTAGTCTTGACTCTTGGTTGACAGTGTTGGGGGATGGGTAATGTATTGATGGTTGAGTGCCAAATCAACACATATTTGTTTCTATTTGTCTCTGTTACTTCTTTTTGATATTTATGAGTCTTATTTTTGTATATATATTTTTATATTTATATAGTTTTAAATGTTTTGATTATTTATTTGTGTTGTTCCAAATGTCTGAATAAAAATGACAGTTAGTGCAAAACGGTGCTCTTTTTTGTTGGCGGGGGGCGCTGAAGGGGGGGTTCGCCAGGGAACCATACAAGCTAGAACCGCCACTACCCAGCATGTTCTATTGCAGGTAGATTTTTAGAATTGTTTGAATCAATATCTATGTTATTGTATATACATTGATTGGTTAATTAATCTTACGCTACTCAAATACGAATAATAATCTAATCTGTTGCTTGGACTTTTTCACCCGTTACTGAAATGGTTGTTTCACTTAAGATGGTTTAAGTAGTTTACTCTTAGTTTTCCCATCACGGCAGTCATAAAAATTCAAAACGTTGGATATCCTCACGCTAGATTCCAATAGGAATTTCACATCACTATGCAACCCAGCATAACGTGACTTGAGTTTCAGGTCACTGTCTTAGGGTCAAACTATGCCCTCAAAGTAATACCTTATGAAACACATGTTGTATTGTCTTAAATAATTGAATGATAACATATTTGCTTAGATCTCACTTGAGGAAAGTCACAGGACTGAAAATGGATGAATGCAACAAGGATATCTCTGACACTAACAAATACAGTCATGGGTGGTAACTACAATTCACTCGAAAGGCAAGGCGCTCTTGGAAATATGCAAATAAGGCTTTACACTAAGCCAGCGTTTCACAACCGCTGTTCTCGGGACCCCATGAGATGCACATGTAGTGCTAGGTCAAAAAACAAAACGTGCATGCCTTGGGATCCCGAGGACCGAGTTTGGGAAAGCCTGCACCAAGCAGTGTGTTAATTTAACGTTGAAAAAATGTGGACCTGTATAGATACTGGACCAGTGTTAAATGTAACACTGTCAGTGTTGATTTATCACAGGAGAATTTGGTGTGTGGCTTGAACATGTAGCGAGTTGTGTTTGACTTGGATTGCAGTACTTCGCGACGCTATCATCACTCAGGACATATTGTCCTCTTGTCTCTGAGGTCTCTGTATCAGAAACACTAATCTACAGTAGGTCAGCCTATTAACAAGCTCCTGTATTAGCTCTAGTTTTTCTCACTGACTCTCTGTCTGAGGGGTGGGTGTTGGTGTTGTGTGTGTGTGTGTGTGTGTTTGTGTTTGTGTTAACAAGCTCCTTTGTTGGCTCTTTCACCTCACTGTCTGTTGATGAAGTGTCTGTACAACGGGCAGCATAATCCTAGGCCACAGTCTGAGCACCTCTGTCAAGAGCCTTCCCTCGGCTGCATCTCATTAGTCTAAAGTGGCCTCTCCTCATCCTGTCTCCTTCTTCTCCACAATGCCAGTGTCTTACGTCAGATGCCATTGCCTTACGTCAGATAGCGACAGATGGTGTCAGATGCCATTGTCTTACGTCAGATAGCGACAGATGGTGTCAGATGCCATTGTCTTACGTCAGATAGCGACAGATGGTGTCAGATGCCATTGTCTTACGTCAGATAGCGACAGATGGTGTCAGATGCCATTGTCTTACGTCAGGTAGCGCGATTCCACCTGAACTGATCTGTCTTATTTCTCGCATAATGGTAATGGGATACATCAAAAGTAGTTTGGCTACAATGTGCTGTCGAACATTCTAAAATATTACCTCGGTGACATCGTCTGCTGAACCCCATTTCTTCCTCAAGCAGTCGGAATTAATCTGAGCTGAAACATGAAATCTATCAGTAATGTTGATGTTCTTTTGGTGAGAAAGTCCCACCATTTTACATCAAGCTAAGGATTTTTGTGCTTCGTGGAGCAGTATTTCATATGTCCCAGCATGCTTTATTGCAGGTTGATTTTTAGAATAGTTTGTTTTAATATCTATGTTTCCTCATGTACATTGATTGATTCATTAATCTTATAATATACCAAGAAAAATAACTTACAATTTTCAATTTTCTAAACTAATCCCATCTGTAAGGGATTGGATTTATTGCACCCGTTACTGAGATGGTTGTTCCAGTTCAGTTGGTTTAGATAGCCTTGTTTGATAAATCCTTTACCATTACATTCATTCTGAGTGTAGGTTATAAAATATGAATACTCTTGGATATCCTCCCTCTGGCTGAATTCCAATAAGAATTACAAGTAACTACAGAAACCAGTGTATTGTGACTTGTAGGTCTGATGTGGCCCATGAGCCAGGATTTTCAGACCATAATGTCGAAGATAATTAAAGGCCTTATGAAATGTATAATATGTGGTCAAAAAGGGTTTTATTTTAATTGAAACACACTCACTTACACAGTTACCTGCGTTAGGCTTCAGGAATAGAAGTTATTGAATGCAACAACTGTCACTAACAAACACAGTCATGGGTGGGTATCTCTTTTATTCATGCTGGGAAATCCCTTGATGCGTTTAAAAAGTGTTACAGAAAAGTGTTAAGTTATGTGTTTAGATCCTAAACACTTGGTTTTACAGTGTTTAGGATCTGAGTAAAATACAAAATAGTAGCTAGCAAGATGGAGACCACCGAGGTTATTTTTTATGAGTGGAGTTCGCAAGTGGCTAGTTTGCATCAACTATCTTAACTAAATCCACTGCAAAGATTTTGCCCTTATCGACGTAGGCAGTAACGTAGTTCCTCTATGTCAAAAGAGTCCAGATTGAAACCAGACCCTGTCACTGTGTTGCCTAAGGTGAGGTTTCCGAGACTGCTAGCTGATCCGGTGACTGAAACGATGCTGCTAACGACCAGCTACGTAATTTTGAACGCTTCCAACAAAAGCTAGCTAGGAAGCTACTGTAGTAATGCTAATAGGGATACTTTGTGATTTTCTGCGGATACCATAGACTTCCAGTCATTGCACTAACACTAGTTAGCAATTGCGCTAGTGCTAGTTAGCAACATCCTTCAAACTGCACAAAGAGACATATAAATAGTATCCACAAGTTTATCTGACTCTGGGCAAGTAGATAAAGGGCGTCATTGCCAAAATCCTGAAGTATCCCTTTAACATTATTATGAGTTTACGGACTGATTTCTTATAATAGTCCCTCTTAGTTTTGGGGCTGCATGTCTACAACTTATAAGTATAATTTTAAACAGGCTAAGCAATTGTTTAATGTCAGTCAATGTAGAGCTAGCTAGCAGCTAGCTAGCAACAACAGTCAGCTAAGCAGCTGATCAAATCCCTTTATTTAGCCACTGCTTTATTTTTCATTTTCAAACTATTACATCGCTGTCATAATGTTTGTAATAATTTAGCTAGTTATTCTGCCTTTTTAATGGAAAGTCATACCAGAGCGCAATGATATCATAAATTAAGAACTATGTTTTCATTTTTTAATGGCAGATGCACGGTAATATTCAAATTTGAATACGAGTTCCACTTCCTACAAGATTGGTTGAGGGACAAGTATCACGTAGGAGTGTTTTGAATAGAAAGAGTGTTTTGAATACTGATGTTAACCTTTCTGGTTATAACCTTTTTCGGAAAGACAGATCTTCCAAAGGTGGGGAAGTGGCGATCTTTACCAAGGATCACCTTCAGTGCTCGGTTGTTTCTACCAAGTCTGTCCCCAAACAATTTGATTTGCTGATTTTAAGCATTAAACTTTCAAATAGCTCTTTGTTGACTGTTGCTGGGTGCTATCGTCCTCCATCAGCACCGGCCTGTACTCGCTGTAAGCTCTCTCCTGGCCTGTTACACTAAGTCTGAATTTGTCCTGCTAGGTGACCTAAACTGGGACATGCGTAAATCACCTGACCAAGTCTTAAAGCAAGGGACTCCCTAAATCTTTCTCAGATTATCACCAATCCCTCAAGGTATGACTTCAAACACCCAGAAAAGGCTACTCTCCTCTAAGTAACCCTACAAATAATTCTGATAGGTGTCAGTCTGGTGTTTTCTGGAATGACCTTAGTGATCACTGTTTTACAGCCTGTGTTCGTAATGGCTGCTCAGTGAAACGACCTGTTCTGATTTGTCATAGACGCTTGCTAAAAAACTTTAATGAGCAAGCCTTCCTTCATGAACTGGCCTCTGTAAAATGGTATAGAATCAGCTTGATCCCCTCTGTCGAAGATGCTTGGACCTTCTTTTTTGATATTTTCAGTGGTATTGTTAACAAACACGCCCCCATAAAGAAAATGAGAATTAAAAACATGTTCAGCCCCTGGTTCGACCGTGATCTTGCAGAGTTACTCCACCTCAAGAATTACATTTGGTGAAAAGCTCGGCACACGCATACTCAGGCTGACTGGCTCTCGTTCAGGCAAATGAAAAATAAATGCACTCAGGCTATACGGAAGGATAAAGTTAGTTACTTTAAGGAGCAATTCTCTCTCTGTGGGTCTAACCCCAAGAAGTTCTGGAAAACAGTTAAAGACCTGGAGAATAAACCCTCCTTCTCAAAGCGGCCCATTTCCCTTAATGTTGATGATGTGGTTGTAACTGACAATAATCACATGGTTGAGCTCTTTAACCTCACTAGGGGGTGTGGGACGCTAGCGTCCCACCTGGCCAACATCCAGTGAAATTGCAGAGCACCAAATTCAAAAACAGAAATACTCATTATAAAAATTAATGAAACATACAATTGTTACACATGGGTTTAAAGATAAACTTCTTGTTAATCCAACCACGGTGTCAGATTTCAAAAAGGCTTTACGGCGAAAGCATACCATGCGATTATCTGAGAACAGCGCGTTTTGTTCAATAATCCACTGTCTCAAACAACATCCGGTGAAATTGCAGAGCGGGAAATTCAACAAAATGGATATTCTCATAATAAACATACATAAAAAATACAAATGTTATACACCAGTTTAAAGATAAACTTCTTGTTAATCCAACCGCTGTGTCAGATTTCAAAAAAGCTTTACGGCGAAAGCACACCATGCGATTATCTGAGAACAGCGCCCGGCAGACAAATCATTACAAACAGTTAGCAGAGTAACAAAAGTCGGAAATAGCGATACAATTGATCACTTACCTTTGATGATCTTCATATGGTTGCACTCCGAAGACTCCATGTTACACAATACATGTTCGATAATGTCCCTCTTTATGTCCAAAAACCTCCGTTTTGTTGGTGCGTTTTGTTCAGCAATCCATTGGAACAAAGCGCGGTCACAACAGACAGACGAAAAATCAAAAAAGTACCATAAAAGTTCGTAGAAACATGTCAAACGATGTTTAAAATCAATCCTCAAGTTGTTTTTGTCATAAATAATCAATAATATTTCAACCGGACAAAAGCTTCGTCAATAGAAAAGGAGAAACAAGAAAGGCGCGCTCCCGATCACGCGCTGTCTGGAAATTTCCACTGTCCTCTCATTGAAAGTGCTGTATCTCCCTATCTCCTTTTGTATGGTGGATAGGCTTTCAATGGAAAAACAGCCTTGCAAAATAATAGTACTTCCTGGATGGATTTTCCTCAGGTTTTCGCCTGCCATATCAGTTCTGTTATACTCACAGATATTATTTTAACAGTTTTGGAAACTTGAGAGGGTTTTCTATCCAAATCTACCAATATGCATATCCTAGCTTCTGGGCCTGAGTAGCAGGCAGTTTACTTTGGGCACGCTTTTCATGCAAAATTCCGAATGCTGCCCCCTACTCTAGTGAAGTTAACTTCTACTTGGTACTCATCCCGGATCCGGGAGCACCCTCATCAGTAAAAAAGCTGACTAGCATAGCCTAGCATAGCGCCATAAGTAAATACTAGCATCTAAATATCATGAAATCACAAGTCCAAGACACCAGATGAAAGACACACCTCTTGTGAATCCAGCCATCATTTCTGATTTTTAAAATGTTTTACAGGGAAAACACTATGTATTTCTATTAGCTAACCACGATAGCAAAAGACCCAACCGCATATTTTCACATTTTTTTTACTGCATAGGTAGCTATCACAAATTCGACCAAATAAAGATATAAATAGTCACTAACCAAGAAACAACTTCATCAGATGACAGTCTGATAACATATTTATTGTATAGCATATGTTTTGTTCGAAAAATGTGCATATTTCAGGTATAAATCATAGTTTTACATTGCAGCCACCATCACAAGTCTCACCAAAGCAGCTAGAATAACTACAGAAACCAACGTGAAATACCTAAATACTCATCATAAAACATTTATGAAAAATACACGGTGTACAGCAAATGAAAGACAAACATCTTGTGAATCCAGCCAATATTTCAGATTTTAAGTGTTTTACAGCGAAAACACAATATAGCATTATATTAGCTTACTACAATAGCCTACCACACAACCGCATTCATTCAAGGCACGTTAGCGATAGCGAATAAACCAGCAAAAGATATTCATTTTTTCACTAACCTTCTCAAACTTCATCAGATGACAGTCCTATAACATCATATTACACAATACATATATGGTTTGTTCGAAAATGTGCATATTTAGCGGTACAATTCGTGGTTGAACAATGTGAATACTAGCCAAACTGCACAAAATAATCCGGATATATTTCTGACACTCACATCATCTAATCAAATAACTAATCATATACTTTACTAAAAAATACAGGTTGGACAGCAAATGAAAGATACACTAGTTCTTAATGCAACCGCTGTGTTAGATTTTTTTAAATAACCTTAGTACGACATACAGCTTACGTTATAGCGAGACAGCACCCGAAATCTGGGCGGAATATAGTCTAAACATTTTCGACAGAAATATGAAATAATATCATAAATGGTTCCTACTATTTGATGAGCTTCCATCAGAATCTTGTACAAGGTGTCCTTTTTCCAGAATAATCGTTGTTCGGTTGTAGAATGTCGTCTTCATCTGTCGATTTAGCTAACAAAGCTGGCCATGCGGCACGGAAGTGTCCAACTCACCAGAACGCATAACAAACAAAATACCGAAAATCGCAATCAACTGATATAAACTGATATAAGTCGGTTTAATATAACTAGTTTATGATGTTTTTAACACATATATCAAATAAAATCAGAGCCGGAGATATCTAACGTCGATAACGAAAGCTTTTCAGAACGCAATCCAGGTGACCCTTTCGCGCCATGGTGAAGAAAGGAAAGAGTGGTCGGGTCATTCCAACAGGTCTTATTCGGCCTCAGATAGAGCTATACACCCCATTCCAATTCTCACTGCCTACTGACATCTAGGGGAAGGCGTATGCAGTGCATGTAGACCCATAGATTCCATGCAAATTAATAAACTGACCCTGGAACAGAGCCCTCGATTTCAGATTTCTCACTTCCTGACAGGAAGTTTGCTGCAAAATGAGTTCTGTTTTACTCACAGATATAATTCAAACGGTTTTAGAAACTAGAGAGTGTTTTCTATCCAATAGTAATAATAATATGCATATTGTACGAGCAAGAATTGAGTACGAGGCAGTTTAATTTGGGAACGATTTTTTACAAAGTGGAAATAGCGCCCCCCCTATTGACAAAAGGTTTTAATCACCACTTCATTAAGTCAGGATTCCTATTTGACTCAGCAATGCTTCCTTGCACGTCCAACATTTCCTCATCTCCCACCCCTTCTAATGCGACTATCCCCGATGCTTCTCCCTCTTTTTCACCTGCCCCACTACAAAGTTTCTCCCTGCAGGCAGTCACTGAGTCCGAGGTGCTAAAGGAGCTCCTTAAACTTGACCCCAAAAAAACATCTGGGTCAGACCGTTTCTTCTTTAAGGTTGCTACCCTTATCATCGCAAAGCCTATCTCCAACCTTTTTAACCTGTCTCTCCTTTCTGGGGAGGTTCCCATTGCTTGGAAGGCAGCCACAGTTCATCCTTTATTTAAAGGGGGAGCTCAAGCTGATCCTAATTGTTATAGGCCTATTTCTATTTTTCCCTGTTTATCAAAAGTGTTGGAAAAACTTGTCAATCATCAACTGACTGGCATTCTTGATGTCTATAGTATTCTCTCGGGTATGCAGTCTGGTTTCTGCTCAGGTAATGGACGTGTCACTGCAACCCTAAATGTCCTCAATGATGTCACCATTTCCCTTGAGCAATATTGTGCTGCTATTTTTATTGACTTGGCCAAAGCTTTTGATACGGTAGACCATTCCATTCTTGTGGGCCGGCTAAGGAGCATTGGTGTCTCTGAGGGATCTTTGGCCTGGTTAGCTAACTACCTCTCTCAAAGAGTGCAGTGTATAAAGTCAGAAAATCTGCTGTCTCAGCCACTGCCTGTCACCAAAGGAGTACCCCAAGGCTCAATCCTAGGCCCCACGCTCTTCTCAATTTACATCAACAACATAGCTCAGGCAGTAGGAAGCTCTCATCCATTTATATTCAGATGATACAGTCTTATACTCAGCTGGCCCGTCCCCGGATTTTGTGTTACCCTTAACCTTGTTCTGAACCCCTCCAAAACAAAGGTCATGTGGTTTGGTAAGAAGAATGCCCCTCTTCCCACAGGTGTTATTACTACCTCTGAGGGTTTAGAGCTTGAGGTAGTCACAGCAATCAAGTACTTGGGAGTATGGCTAGATGGTGTACTGTCCTTCTCTCAGCACATATCAAAGCTGCAGGCTAAAGTTAAATCTAGACTTGGTTTCCCTCTATTGTAATCGCTCCTCTTTCACCCCAGCTTCCAAACTAACCCTGATTCAGATGACCATCCTACCCATACTAGATTACGGCGACATAATTTATAGATTGGCAGGTAAGGGTGCTCTCGAGCGGCTAGATGTTCTTTACCATTCGGCCATCAGATTTTCCACCAATGCTCCTTATAGGACACATCACTGCACTCTATACTCCTCCGTAAACTGGTCATCTCTGTATACCCGTCGCAAGACCCACTGGTTGATGCTTATTTATAAAACCCTCTTGGGCCTCGCTCCCTCCTATCTGAGGTATCTACTGCAGCCCTCATTCTCCACATACAACACCCGTTCTGCCAGTCACATTCTGTTAAAGGTCCCCAAAGCACACACATCCCTGGGTTGCTCCTCTTTTCAGTTCGCTGCAGCTAGCGACTGGAACGAGCTGCAACAAATACTCAAACTGGACAGTTTTATCTCAATCTCTTCATTCAAAAACTCAATCATGGACACTCTTACTGACAGTTGTGGCTGCTTTGTATGATGTATTGTTGTCTCTACCTTCTTGTCCTTTGTGCTGTTGTCTGTGCCCAATAATGTGTGTGCCATGTTTTTGTGCTGCTACCATGTTGTGTTGCTACCATGCTGTGTTGTCATGTGTTGCTGCCTTGTTATGTTGTTGTCTTGGGTCTCTCTTTATGTAGTGTTGTGCCTCTCTTGTTGTGATGTGGGTTTTGTCCTATATTCATATTGTACTTTTTATTATTTTTTAAATCCCAGGCCCCCGTCCCAGCAGGAGGCCTTTTGGTAGGCCGTCATTGTAAATACGAATTTGTTCTTAACAACAATTTAAAAAAAAAAAGACGCCATCTGACATGAAACAATGGCACAATGCTGTTTCCATCGCACATGTAAACACATATGAACTATCTTCATGGTGTGTACACAGTGCAAGCACCCGTGTTTAAATACCATAAAGACAGAAGTGAAGCTCTTTCATGCTCACTGCTCTAAAGGATGACTATTGAGGAACTGACAAATGTGATGACTCACCCATCTGCATACAGTATGTGTGCTTGGTTACCCCCCCCCCCCCCCCCCCCCTCCTCCGTTTCTGATGTTGCTGATTAGCTATGTTTATATTTAGATCTTATCACTATCTGGCGAGTGTTGATATCCCCAAAGGCATTGTCATTTACACTCTCTTTTACTCATCACTGCTAAATGAAGGCGGGGGAGAGAGGAAAAGGAGAGAGAAAAGAGAGAGAGATGAGGAGCGTGTGTAGATGAGAGGAAAAGAGAGAGAGAGAGACAGGAGGACAGGATGTCAGAGAGCGAGGAAGGAGAAAGGGAGATGAAGTGACAGGGATAAAGAGAGGGTGTGAAGGGACAGATGGATAGAATAAGAGTGTTATGATTCAGACGGCAGATCCGTTGGAGAGACGAGACAAAGACAACAGGAGACGGATAGAACTGGAGATGTGTCTGTGAGGTAATAACATCCATGCTGGCTGGAATAGGCGCACTGTATCCACCCACACCCCTGTTAGGCATGACCGATGTACACGCACAAACGCGTGTACACACACACTGTGCTTTATTTCTCTGACTTAATGCTGTCCCTCAGCAAGAGCAGGCCCTGTAATAACCGTATTATCTCCCCAGGTGTGTGTGTTTACTGTAGTTATGCAGTAAGGCACCAGTGAATCCGCCCTGTTGCATGGCCTTCAGCAATGGTGTGTGTGAATGGGCCATCCCTGTTCTCCTGTGGTGAAGGACCCTGCTGGCTCAGTCAAATCACACACACACACACACACACACACACACACACACACACACACACACACACACACACACACACACACACACCGAAAGAGCAAATAAAGGCCAGTGTGAGTCCTTCCATACAGCTCCCTTAGCCAACTGCTGGGCCCAGCTGTGTGTGTCTGTTTTACACCACATTTAAGATTATAAGTCTCCCTGCCTCCCAGCCTCTCCCCATAGGCCTCGTCTGACTGCAGTCAGCAATTCATTGAGGCATAAAGAGAAAACAGTTCCCTGATATTACAGAGGTCTGATGTATTGGAAGAACCCCACAGATAGGGAGGTGCTGGCCAAAGCAGCTCAGCGGAGTTGAGTTTTCCTGTTTGGAGGGATGGGGCCCTATCCCCTAAAGAGTGTGTCAGTGTTATTTCGTATTTCTGTGTGTCAGTGTGTATGTGTGTCTCTTAGTATGTGTGTTCTATGCTCAGCCGGGCGAGAAGCCATGTCAGGCTTGTCTGTGGGTTGGACATAGGCAGCAGAGGGAGCATGGTTCTGGACTGGGGATCAATCGATAGATGTTTGTGTGTGGATGGGTGGGTGGGGAAGGGGGTGGAATGTTCCGATCACGCCCAAGGAACAATGGCGCATGGGAATTAAGCCCCATAGAGGGGACGCTTGATTGAAAAGGGCTTTTTGGGCAAAACAATCGATTCTCCTCTCCTGAGTTGAATGACTGAGTTGTATTATGACACACTCTCATAATAGTCCCATACTCACATAATACCTGTAGTCCTCCAGGACTTTATAGAATAATCACAAGGTGGTCACCATTTTAAAATCTGACCTAATGTTCCCCTCTGCCTTCCACTCAGCTCTCACTTACTAATGTGATGAGTGGCGAACAGTTAGCTTGAAGACCCCCAAAAAATGAACATCAGTCGAACCACAATGCATTGTATAATACAACATCTTGTTTGATCGTGTGATGGCAGCGGAAGATTTCGATGTCCTTTCGGAACCAACAGAGGGGCTAGAAACCTTTTTCTCTCTTTTTTCCCGCTTTCTCTTTTTTTACCCCTCTTTCTCTCTCTCTTTGATGGCCCAGATGTGTCTGGAGGCTACATGTCATTAATATGATGTGGCTGAACTGGCTGGGCCTTTAACTAAAGGTTTTACTGTTGAGATTGTTACTTCTGGGGCGTTTCAGACAAAGGCTTTGATGTGAACGTCGTTAAGCTGAGTACGGGTGAGAAGAATGTACGTTCTTCCTGCTTATCCTTTAATACATTCGATCTGTTCACAGCTGGAGGTTTGAAGTGGTTTAAATGTACCATACTACTGGATGGTAGGCTGGATGATCTTTTAGTCGCAGTAAGTGCGAGACCAAACATCAACCAAACATTCACCTCAGTTTACTAAATGTAGAGAGAAAGAGACTCAGAAAATCCAAGTGCAACATTCAGATCTTCTTTGGCACAGCCTACTTACTATATGTGGTTAGATATTTATGGATATTGACCGGAAGTGTGTTAGCCATTTAAATCAATGCAACACTTCTTCAGACAAGATTTTCACAATGTTCGTCTCCCATACATACAGTACCAGTCAAAAGTTTGGACACACCTACTCATTCAAGGGTTTTTTCTTTATTTTTACTATTTTCTACATTGTAAAATAATAGTGAGGACATCAAAACTATGAGATGACACATGGAATCATGTAGTAACCAAAGAAGTGTTAAATAAATCAAAATACATTTTAGATTTTAGATTCTTCAAAGTAGCCTTCCTTTGCCTTGATGACAGCTTTGCACACGCTTGGCATTCTCTCAACCAGCTTCACCTGGAATGCTTTTTCAACAGTCTTGAAGGAGTTCTCACATATGCTGAGCACTTGTTGGCTGCTTTTACTTCACTCTAACTCATCCCAAACCATCTCAATTGGGTTGAGGTTGGGTGACTCTCCTTCTTGGTCAAATGTGACTCACCACCTCGATTCGGTCTTACGTAGCAACATTTGAAATTGTGTTTTTTACAACTGGATAAAAGTAAAGACTACAAAATGGAAAATAATACACAGCATTTTTGAGGAACAATAGGAAGGTATTTCTACTTTGAATGTTGATACACTTGTAAACTCACTTTTGAGGAAGGACCTTGTCTACACCCATTCAGCATTGTTCACACCCTCTTAAGCCAGCCCCACCCATCTCTTTAAGGATTCACATGTGAGGTCATGTGCTAAACAGTGAGTAGTATAGTAAAGATTAAGACTAAAAGTGGTAGTAGCCTACAATTAGGAAAAATATCCAGGTAAACAGAAAGTGTCCAGATAAGAATGTTAGATGAAGCTTACCCAGACACACTTATCTAAATTGATGGGTCATGTGAAATAAATGCTTTAACCCTCAGCCACATCCAGCGGTGGAAAAAATAATCAATTGTCATACTTGAGTAAAAGTATAAATCATTTCAAATTCCTTATATTAAGCAAAACATACGGCTCAATGGTATTTAAAAAAAATGATTTATTGACGGATAGCCAGGGGCACAATGTACTTAAGTATCAAAAGTATAAATATAAACCATTTCTAATTCCTTATATTAAGCAAACCAGACGGCACAATTGTATTATTTTTTATTGACGGAGAGCCAGGGGCACACTCCAACACTTAGACATAATTTACAAACGAAGCATTTGTGTTAGTGACTCTGCCAGATCAGAGGCAGTAGGGTAGACCAGGGATGTTCTCTTGATAAGTGTGTGAATTGGACAATTTTCCTGTCAAAATGTAACAGTACTTTTGGGTGTCAAGGAAAATGTATGGAGTAAAAAGTACATTATTTTCTTTATGAATGAGGTAAAAGTTGCCAAAAATATAAATAGTAAAGTAATGTACAGATACCACAAAAAAACTACTTAAGAAGTACTTTAAAGTATTTTATACCGCTGCCCAAATACCTTCACACCAGTACATTAACATACTTTATATACTGATACACATGCACTTATCACATAGTATTCCATACATAAGTTAAGGCCATGCAACCTGAGGGAGTTTTTTTTGCACATGTACTGTACATAAACAGATGCATGCTCCATATATTTATGTGGTGGACACTTGATACAGTCACATGATATTGTTGTGGTATGTCACAAAATTATGTTATGACCACACATCAGTACTCATTTAATATATACATTTTTTGCTAAGTGGATGGTCTCTACAGAAGGTGTAAACGGTACAGCCAAATGGTTACTTGCATAGTAGCAATATCAGAAATAGATAGTGTCAATATAAATAAAATATACAGTATGCACAAGAAGAATGTCAATAACGATATCAGTGATCGACGAGTTAGTTAAATGCATACCATCAGGGGTAAAGTGGCTGAGCAGCGGGATAAATAATAGTAGCAGCAACGTATGGCGTGTGTTAGGAGAGAGTCATGTGAATAGAGGCACTGCAGATAGTGCTGATGACTGGTCTGTCCAAACCACGCATGAACAAGGGAATCTATATCCGGAGAGCCTGTTTCTGTCCTGCCCTTGACTTTGGTGCAGGGCACGTGATGTCCATAGCCTCTTCGTCGCAAAACTCCCTGATCTTGTCAAAAAAGATAGTTTGTTTAACTGTGTCCAGTCCAGGTGGCGCCTTTACAGGCAAACCATCAATGGGAGGAAGGACGTCAGTGTTGCGCAGCAGCTGAAACCTGGTCCCGACAGTCCGAACGCTCCTTGGCGACAACACCAGGCTCCAGAGCATCGAAGCTGTAGAACTGGGAACAACAACAAAATCAGAAGACATTACAACCCTGCACAACATCAATTCACCTCCCAGGTTTAGATAAGAATAACCTCATACAATGAAAATTATTTTTTACCTGAAGTGCTGGTACTGCTTGATCTGTGGCAGCAGCCTGAAGTACGGAGTCAGGTGTTGTTGCCAGCCATAGCTTTCCACCAGCACCGTACCATCCTCCAGTCCAACCAGCTGTGGGATGTTGACCCTTGTCACAGTGCTGTCCTTCACAACACCAGCAATCTCAGACAAAGTGTTCACTCTGGTCTTTCTGAAGCGCTGCTTGATGAGGCTGAAGCACCAGTCGGGGGGCAAACTTGGTGTGGCCTGTGATCAGGAAGTCAAGGTCCAGATTGTGGTGGAGCTTGTGCATGGTCCACCAGGCACAATACCAGAGCACACACACTTGTTCTTGTTTCGGCCACTGCAATTAGCACAAATCAGGTTCACAAGTGCTTTCCCAACTCCGTAGTTGACGAAATGGTGCATGTAGTTGACGACTGCGCTGCTGCCTTTCATGCGCTAGCTCTCTTTTTGATGACTAGTAGATTAGAGTCAGGCATGTTCTACTGATTGATGCTGAAAGACAAATTCCAGATACAAATAATTTAGTATTATTATACAATGGATGCGAAATGGCATTCTGAGATATTACTACACACAGTTCATACAGGTAATGTTAGCTACTGTAGCTATCAGCAAGCTTTAACTAGCAATACAAACCGATTGTCGTAGCTAGCTAGAGTTAACCAATAGGTTCAATGTTACCTAGCTAACATTAGGCTATAACTAGCAATGCAAAATGGCATTCTGAGAAAACATCACTAACGTTATATACACCTCATACACATAAGTTAATTGTAGCTAGCAAGCCAGCCACCTAACCTCAGCTAACGTTAGCTAGCTAACAGCAAGCTTTAACTTGGGATAATTTGTTTAGGCATGTCACGTTAACTAGCTAAAAAATTAACTATAATCCCAATCCATAGAGTAACGTTACTAGCAATACAAACCGATTGTGACTTGCGACATACGCCTAGTTTCCTGAATCGGGTCACAAATGAACTTTTAACGAGGCACACCTGTTAATTGAAATGCATTCCAGGTGACTACCTCATGAAGCTGGTTGAGAGAATGCCAAGCGTGTGCAAAGCTGTCATCAAGGCAAAGGATGGCTACTTTGAAGAATCTCTAATATAAGATATATTTTAATTTGTTTAACACTTTTTTGGTTACTACATGATTCCATATGTGTATTTATTATTCTAATAAAAAAAATAAAAAAACCTTGAATGAGTAGCTGTTGTAAAACTCTTGACCGTTAGTATATATATATATGCAGTTCCCCCAAAATCTATTTCTGCATTTCATCAGAATATCAAAGATTCTTCATATCAAAATATCAGATTGCCTGGAAGGGGTTTAGCTGTAAGCTCCAGTATTTTTACCCCTCTATAATTATCTCATGCATTCTACACATCTCCCATGATGCCGTCTGTTCTCCTGCTCTCTGTGTCTCAGCCATTCTGAGCTGGAAATCAGTTTCTTTGTTTCAATTGCAGAGATAGTGCTGCATGGATCCACACACGCGCAACGCTGTAACCAGGGATGGGCAAAAATGGCAAAATACAATTATAAAATACAGATACAAAATGCCATAAAGATCAATGTATCCAAATAAACTATAAAATACTTGTATTTTGTAACGTATTTAATATAACACATTTGCAAGTACCCGGCCCAAACAGCAACTACATTCTCAGTAACGGTTACAGAAACGTTTTACTTGCTATGACTGTGATATATTGTTGTTGTTTATTTACCTTAGTTGAGCAATTCACTCTGGATAAGAGTGTCTGCTAAAGGATAAAAATGTATATGTAAAAATGAATATGCCAAAATGAACTGCAAAGCACACTGGGTATTATTATCGGCCTTGTTTTGGGGCGGAGCTCATTAAAATAATACTCAGCATGTTTGCAATATTTCATTTTCACATAAACATATTTAGTTCCTTTAGCAGACCACCATAGTGCTATCAGACTTCTGATACCAATGCAGGGTGAAAGGGAGTCACAAAATGTGAACCACAACGATGGTATAGAAAAGTATTTTCAAAATTCAAGATACATTGGAGTGTAGTTCGGCCCATTGTAATTCAAATGACAAAATATTCAGAAGTAATTCAAATATGTATTTCAAATACGTATTATAGCCCCAGTCTTGTGGCTGGGGGTTAAAGCATTTATTTCACATGACCCATCAATTTAGATAAGTGTGTCTGGGTAAGCTTCATCTAACATTCTTATCTGGACACTTTCTGTTTACCTGGATATTTTTCCTAATTGTAGGCTACTACCACTTTTAGTCTTAATCTTTACTATACTACTCACTGTTTAGCACATGACCTCACATGTGAATCCTTAAAGAGATGGGTGGGGCTGGCTTAAGAGGGTGTGAACAATGCTGAATGGGTGTAGACAAGGTCCTTCCTCAAAAGTGAGTTTACAAGTGTATCAACATTCAAAGTAGAAATACCTTCCTATTGTTCCTCAAACATGCTGTGTATGATTTTCCATTTTGTAGTCTTTACTTTTATCCAGTTGTAAAAAACACAATTTCAAATTTTGCTACGTCAGACCGAATCGAGGTGGTGAGTCACATTTGACCAAGAAGGAGAGTCACCCAACCTCAACCCAATTGAGATGGTTTGGGATGAGTTAGAGTGAAGTAAAAGCAGCCAACAAGTAATTCAAATATGTATTTCAAATACGTATTATAGAAATACTGCCCATCTCTGGCTCTAAGGGGCTATGCAGCCACCGCCACATGCAGGAACGCCATTTATTATTAGAATTAGGGTAGAAAGTTTAGACATTTCTAACATATACTGACCTAATTTTTATAAGAGAAGTGGGCTTAATAGGAACATACTGGGCTTAATAGGAGCAAACTGGGCTTAATAGGAGCAGACCGGGCTTAATAGGAACATACTGGGCTTAATAGGAGCAAACGGGGCTTAATAGGAGCAGACCGGGCTTAATAGGAGCAAACTGGGCTTAATAGGAGCAGACCGGGCTTAATAAGAACAAACTGGGCTTAATAGGAGCA
This sequence comes from Salvelinus namaycush, assembly GCF_016432855.1. Lineage (NCBI taxonomy): Eukaryota > Metazoa > Chordata > Actinopteri > Salmoniformes > Salmonidae > Salvelinus > Salvelinus namaycush. The sequence goes on from NC_052312.1 coordinate 33,246,937, forward strand.
AACCGGGCTTAATAGGAGCAGACCGGGCTTAATAGGAGCATACTGGGCTTAATAGGAACATACCGGGCTTAATAGGAGGAAACTGGGCTTAATAGGAGCATACTGGGCTTAATAGGAGCATACTGGGCTTAATAGGAGCATACTGGGCTTAATAGGAGCATACTGGGCTTAATAGGAGCATACTGGGCTTAATTGGAACAACAGTGATTTATGGTGAAAAAGAAAGAATAGCAAAGTCTACTCATAAAATATTTAAAAACCAATGGTTTGGGGTACGATAGACTACAATATTTTGCAAAGTTAGTATTGATCATAATGAACAATATTGGTGTGTTGTCATTTACATTCTGTATAGAGGGAGTGCTTCTTGTGCCTCTGCACACATGAGATAAATGTAAAAAAAAATAAAAATGGCAAGGTTAATTTAACAGTAAAATAAAACAAAATGCTTTTAGAAATGTAAACGGTGAATACCTGAACTCTATTGTCTTGTTGTAGTTGACCAAGTTGTGTTGCTACTGTGTTAATGTGACACGACTGCTAGCATAACAAACCCATCATTTCATTTGAAACAAAAATAGTAATGAATGCTCATGAAATATGCTATCTTGTGCGTATTTCAGCACGTATCTGAAGAGGTACAAAAAAGTATCAGAGGGTAGCCTCAACACCAACGTTTTTTTTAGCAGGTTTGAAACTGGACAGTACCCGAGAACTATCCTAATAATGAAACATCTGAATTAGTTGAATTAGTTGAAACATTAAACAGCAGAAAATGTGTTTGTTTTCTTGTTCTTTTATTTGAATCCAAAGATGGAAGTGTGCTTAATGTGTGTTTACCCTAATCCTCTTTCCAAAACTCCTTTCAGATGGTTCTTTATAGAAGACACAATTGGGGTCCGGTAGCTCTCACAATGCTATCCTGACTTTCAGCACTCGTGAGCATGCACACTCAATGGCACCCTAGTGCACTATATACGGAACAGGGTGGCATTTGGGATGCAGGCATTGTGTGTAGTTCTCATTAATAACCTAGCAGAGAGTATTGTCAATTAGAGACAAGAGTAAAGGCCCTGTAACCAGCGCTGTCTTTGAACTAGTCATTAACCACCACCGTGCTGCTCTCTTCTTTCACAGCGTAAATTACTATTTCACTAATTAATGAATAAGATCAAAACATCCGGATCTGATAAGGAAAGGGAATCCTGTAGATATTCGGAGTGCTGTTTTTGTTCAGTCAGGTGCAACACTGCCTGAGCAGAGCTGGGTGGTGTGTGTGTGTGTGCATGCGTGTGTGTATATAAAAAAAAAAAATTGGTACACTCTCAGTATAAGTGAGAGTTTATGTGGTTCTTTTTGGATTGAAACTATGATTAAAACAGAAAGTGACAAAAGTGTGTGTGTCTATAGTTGTGCAAATTTTTGCACGTGTGCATTTGTGTTTGTGAGCTTGGCACACATCCAGCCAATCCGCAAAGATAACAGGAAGATAATGTGTCATCAGACAGCATCCTAAGTGAACGCTGTTAGTAAGTGAGAGTGCCATTTGGTTATAAATTCCTACCCATTACCATATAGATAGCTGTGTAAGAGGGTGGCAACACAATGCACTTTACATAAGCCCAACCACAGAAGAAGAGAAGATAGTTGGGATGAATCATCATCTAGTGTGTGTGTGTGTGTGTGTGTGTGTGTGTGTGTGTGTGTGTGTGTGTGTGTGTGTGTGTGTGTGTGTGTGTGTGTGTGTGTGTGTGTGTGTGTGTGTGTGTGTGTGTGTGTGTGTGTGTGTGTGTGTGTGTGTGTGTGTGCGTGCGTGCGTGGGTGCGTGGGTGGGCCTGGCTAGCTCTTGAGCCATGTGGCCTATTGCTGTTCGTTTGGAATGCTTCGATTGACTTGTGTTTTTCTCTGTGAGCCAAATGGAGCTTGTTGTGTCTGGATGGGATGGACACAGACACACACTGATCAGAGAGGGTGAGATATCACACTGGCACTCACACTGGAACACATATTGGCAAACACACGAGAAGGGAGAGTGGTGAGCGAGAGGCAGGAAGATGGGAGAGGGAGAGAGAGGGGGTAAGAGAGCAGTTAGGGAAACCTAAAATGGCTTTGTGTATGTGCGGCAGGGGAGCTGGATAATTTAGCTCAGAGAGCTAGCATGGCTAATGATGGTCGCCTCTCCTCATTAGCATCTCTTATGCTCCTGAATCACACCCTGTTTCCTCTGATGTACCCTGCTCTGCACTACTCACTGGCTACTCTAGACAGACACACACACACACGCACACACACACACACACACCAGAGGGGGTTAGGGGGGTAAATCCCTGGTGAGCGGGGAGCGAGGCGCAGGACGAGGATGACTTCACACAGGGCTGCAGCGGTCCTTTTTCCTGCTACATATTTATGACCTGGGACAGGGACATCTACATTCTGGGAACGTGCTGCTGGAAATCCCTCTCTCTTTCCTGCTTTCTAATTTCCTCCTCTCTCCTCTCTCTGTCCCTACACATCCTTCTCTCTCTCTCTCTCTCTCTCTCCCTACACATCCTTTTCTCTCTCTCTCTCCCTACACATCCTTTTCTCTCTCTCTCTCCCTACACATCCTTTTCTCTCTCTCTCTCTCTCTCTCTCTCTCTCTCTCTCTCTCTCTCTCTCTCTCTCTCTCTCTCTCTCTCTCTCTCTCTCTCTCTCTCTCTCATGACCACACTGCTAAAGATGAAGGGATAGAAAGAGACTGAAAGGCAAAGGAATATAAGAGTGGTTGATGTGGTTTAAAAACATGTGTAGGAAGACAGGAAGGGTGACACACAAATTAACAGAGTACATCTATCTACAGAACCCCCTTTAGTTTGTCACTCAACGGTAATGGAGTCACAACGGTAATGGCTTCCGCTGTTTCTGGTTTTCATTTAAAGGTTATTTCGAGGGCTTTGTCAGATCAGGCAGTGAGAGGGGAGGGATGTAGCCCCGGTTCCTCCGACTGTTTTCATGTTTATCTTAATTCCTCTCAGCTCTTACTGCTCCTGCCGGGCTCGTTGCTAACCTGCCTCACAGGAAATTAAATGAACCCAATATGAGATATCAGAGCTTTCTCTTTGTGGCACGGGATGGCAGGTTAGCCGGGTTAGCTAAAAAAGCGGTGTGAAATGTCGGGAATGGTGTAAAAAAAAGATTACCCCACCAAGTACGTGCATTTTTGTAATGAGAAAATGGGTATTTCAAAGTGCGCGCTGTGATTGTGTACTTATTATGTATTGGTCCGGAGTCTGGACTCTATTTTCGATGGGGAATTGTCGTTACCCTCACTCCAATCTTTAACACTGACACTTTTTAATTATCCCTTGTTTAGGGGCTGTATTAGTAAGGAGGGGCGTGAGGAGGGTAAGACTAAAGGAGGGAGAGGGGGGAATCTCTGTCCCCTCGTCAGGTTTCAAGGCTGTTGTGGATCATGGGTCTTAACGTTTAGTGGGTTGTTTACATTCATGCAAAATGGCTGCCTGTAAAGAAGGGATTCTGGAGACTGCATTGATCACCATTAATCAATCTGACTCTTAATGAGGAGTCAATATTTATCAGTCCTGAGCTGGCAGGGCCATGGAGCGAGGGAGGGAGGGAGGGAAGGTGTTTGTGTGTGTGTGTGTGTGTGTGTGTGTGTGTGCGAGGTAAAGGGTAGAGATGGATGTACATCATAAATCAACCACCAGGTCCTGTATCTGATGGGAGCTGTTTTGTCAGACTCCTGTCCTCTCTGTCTACCCAGGGATGACTGACTACTGCATTACTGGGCATTTCCATGTGAAAAGACCCATGAGCAACAACAAGTTCATAGAAGCATGTCAAATTGGGTGTCAAATGAAAGATAAAAGTTGTATTAAGGCATATATACAGTACATATACTTAAAAGGTATTAGAAATACATCACAACACAATAATGTTGAAGTAAAGTCCCCTGCCAACTAATATCAACACTTATATTTAGTTTTGGAGAAATTATTTGCCTTCTGTATGTTTAAGAACATGGCCTTGTGCCTTGTAATTCCATATCCCACATATCTTTCAGATATTTTCAAATTTCTCTCCCTCATCAAATCAAATTGTATTAGTCACATGCGCCGAATACAGTGAAATGCTTACTTACGAGCCCCTAACCAACAGTGCAGTTTAAAAAAAATACGGATAAGTATAAGAGATAAAAGTAACACGTAAATAAAGAGCAGCAGTAAAAAATAACAATATATACAGGGGGGGTGACGGTACAGAGTCAATGTGCGGGGGCACAGGCCAGTAGAGGTAGTATGTACATGTAGGTAGAGTTATTAAAGGGACTATGCATAGATAATAACAACAGCGTAGCAGTGGTGTAAAGGGGGGGGGGGGGGGGGGGGGCAATGCAAATAGTCTGGGTAGACATTTGACTAGATGTTCAGGAGTTTTATGGCTTGGGGGTAGAAGCTGTTTAGAAGCCTCTTGGACCTAGACTTGGTGCTCCAGTACCACTTGCCGTGCGGTAGCAGAGAGAACAGTCTATGACACGGGTGGCTGGAGTCTTGGACAATTTTTAGGGCGGGAGGAGGGAGGGAGGATGATCAAGAGCAGGGAGGATGATGAAAGTTCACAGAAGTAATAATTAAAGGTAGACCTACCAATTAGTTCTAGTGTTTTTACTGCTATCAAGTTTGTTTATGAATTATTAAGTGATTAAAGCTGGTAATTCGGTTACCAAATCAGTAATTACTGTAATTTAATTGGCTACAATGGGAAATCATCAAAGTCACAAACCACAGTTGGGTCACCTGCTACTGCCCTGCCTTCCACTGGCATACTGTTATGTTCAGCTCATAACCTCTTTCTCTTTCTGTCATCTGGTGGTCAAATCAAGACTGTGAAAACCGTCTGGACAACCCCTCCCTCTCTCTCTCCAGTTAATGTCACCTCTCCTGGCTCTTACTGACACCTACCATGACACCTACCCTCTTTCCATTTACTGTAACAAGCATCCTCACCTACTGAGCACCGACCGACACTGGACATTCATGGACGTCGAAAGTAGTTGAAATCTGGTCAATCTGCCCTGGCCGTACCAGATCTGAACCAATAAATTCTTATTTACCTTATTTTTAATGCCTACCCCAGCCAAACCCTCCCCTAAACCGGACGACGCTGGGCCAATTGTGCGTCGCCCTATGGGACTCCCGATCACGGCCGGTTGTAATACAGCCCAGGATCGAATCCGGGTCTGTAGTGACACCTCTAGCACTGCAATGTAGTGCCTTAGACCGCTGCGCCACTCAGGATTCCTTCTTAGCAATCAGCAATCATTTTGCTAGAACTGTCTGGGAGTGGTCTGAGTGGGGAACTAATTTCCCGGCTGGTGATGTCACCAGGAATGCCAGAACGCCATCCCACCAAAAACAGTCTGACATTTGAGTGTACAAAACATTAGGAACATGACATAGACTGACTGAATCCAGTTGAAAGCTATGATCCCATATTGATGTCACCTGTTAAATCCACTTCAATCCGTGCAGATGAAGGGGAGGAGACAGGTTAAAGAAGGCTTTTTAAGCGCATCAGTTTGAGTGGGTCAAGAACTGCAACGCTGCTGGGTTTTCCACGCTCAACAGTTCCTCGCGTGGATCAAGAATAGTCATGCACCCAAAGGACATTCAGCCAACTTGACGCAACTGTAGGAAGCATTGGAGTCAACATGGGCCAGCATCCCTGTAGAATGCTTTCGACACCTTGTAGTCCATGACCCGACGAATTGAGGCTGTTCTGAGGGCAAAAGGGGGTGCACTCAATATTAGGAAGGTGTTCCTATTATTTTGTACACTCACCTTTTTGACTGTACTGGGCCTTTATAACAGAGGTGATAGTCTGAACATCCCATTTATGAAAGATGTGATAGGGTTAAGTTCCTCTGCCCAGACGTTGCTGACGCCTGCCTTATCTTACAACGCCTGCACTGTAAAACCGGATAAGATCTGGCTAATGAATAATTGAGGAAAATGATTACCTAAAAAAATATTACGTTAAGAACATGTAATAGCTGAAGTGAGCAGTTCTACCTACTGTACATATGAGTAATACAAATGCAGTTTTTTGAGTAAGGTATACTTACATTTTTCATGCAATCAACGTAGTTATTTTGATGTCTCTATACATAAAAAACACTACTTAAGTATAAGTGGCAATACTTGAATTGTTTGAGTTTAGCAAAGTCCACCTTACTTAGAAACTATACTTTATTATTACTCAAATGTAACTAAGTTTACTTAAAAACATTTAGGAAATGGATTACCTCAATGTTATCAATGAACCTTAACTCAAATATAATCAGTAAATACAAGCGAGTTAGTTAACTACACTGAAAAAGCGAAAGTTCCGAAGCGTTCTGTCTTTCTCTATATTGGCTTTAGCCTAGAGCTCAGAGAGAGCAGAGCTCGGTTGAGACATGAGCCATATGTTCACGTACTAGATCGGCCCAAGACAGCAATGCCGCCAGCCCTAAATGTAAACCCCAATGTGCTGTCATTTCTCAAAACTTTTGAGGAAACCTGTTGCACTAAATATACAGTATATGAGTACAGTTACTTAAAGTAATTTTGTAGTCATAACTCCAATTGATAGATTCACTGTGACCCTGCAGGGGGTCCAGATTTGAGCTGTGTCCGTTTTACATTTTTTATTAACGCCCCCACTAAGCGTTCCCAGTGTGCCTTGCCTTTTCGAGTGAATTATAGAGTTACCACCCATGACTGTATTTGTTCATAACAGAGACATGGTTGTTGAATTCAATCATTTTCACTCCTGTGGTCTTCACCAAGTGAGTATATATATATATAAAGGCCTTATACAGTGGCCTAAAACTCATAGTTTACAGGCCTGCAAGTAGGGTTGCAAAATTCCAGTAACTAACCAGAAGTCACATTATGCTAGCTTGCAAAATTATGTGTAATTCCTCTTGGAATATAGTTGGTGTGACTTCTCATTTAGTCAGTACCATATACAAATGTTAAGTAATAATGACTTTTCATTGACTTTGAGTTAAACTTACTAGAAGTATTTGATGTTAGAAATGCCTTGGGGTTTACAGTGCATAGGTATTTTACGTATCAGCTAACCACATCATTTGTTATAGCGATCCGTCAGTCGATGACACTGTCAATGATATGGCACACAACCATTGGTTGATGCATGCAACGTCTGAGCAGGGGAACGTGACCATAGTCTGACCATATCCTTTAAGACAGACGTGATAGTCTGAACCTCCCCTTTAAGTCAGAGGTGATTCCCGAACATCCCCTTTAGAACAGAGGTGATAGCATTGAGAATGCTAGAGGGGTCTAGTGGCCAAAAGTCCATATTAGCATGGGTAGGGCCATTGAGGGCTTCCACCATTTTAATGTAGTCAACTGGGTGGTACTTCCAACTTCATTGGATGATCCCTGCTTGTGACCCTGTTTGAGTCATGTCCAACCAGGTCATCAGGAGGGATCAGCCAATCGTGAGGAAGAAATTTGAGGACTTCAATGGCGCTGCTCATCCTATCACATACATTATAATGGCAAAGATACAAAGAAGAGTCCTTTACCTATCGCTATGGGTGTTAGTCTGACCATCCCCTTTAAGACAGAGGTGACCGTGTTCAGATTATGCAGTAGCTGTATTACGTGTATAGACACCATTAGCTGGGTGGTACGCTCTTTCACATTAAAGAGAACACAACCTTATTAAGATAACAGATAATAAGGGACACAAAGGGGCTGTGGGAATGCCTGATAAAGACTAGAGTTGGAGGGACTGGCTGTGTGTGTGTGTGTGTGTATGTGTGTGTGTGTGTTTGCAAACGAGAGAGAGAGAAGGGGAGAGAGAAAGTGAGGAAGAGAGCCAGGGAGGACGTGAGAATGAGAGAGTAGATGATTGTAGAGCTGTACAGATGGGTTCTTTATAAGACAGAGGGGGGAAGATTACAGTGAAACTAATCCTTACTAGGAGGCCTGTAAATGTTATTTAGTAGAGCCAGCCAGCAGCCCTTACAGCATATCGACACTGAGAGACCATCAGAGTCATCAGTGGTGCTTGTATACTGATATGAGGGGGCTGTGTATGTGTGTTTGGGCTGGTGTGTGTGTGTGTGTGTTTGGGCTGGTGTGTGTGTGTGTTTGGGCTGGTGTGTGTGCGCGATGGGGACTGTGGTGTGTCTCAGGTAGCAGAGAGCAGCCACCTGTGATGTCATTACTCTGATGACTGGGAGGGACAGGTAATGAGAAGAAAGATGCAGCTGGCTCTTTATGGTATAGCTGCACAGCAAATTCCTCAGTGTTACATTAACGCTGAAAGTGTGGACCCATGTAGACACTGAATAGTGTTGAAGTAACAAACTGCTTAGTGTAATGCTTTATTTGAATTTTTCCCAGAGTGCCTTGCCTTTCAAGTGAATTGTAGAGTTACCATCCTTGCGCAGTCATTCTGATTCCCGTGTAAAATAGCCTTTTGAGTGACTAAAATATGACCAATAATATTTTCTTTGAATAGAAATGCTCAAAATTTGAGAAAAAGTAAGTGTTCTCTTGTGGCTAGCCACCAGGAAGTTTGAAAAGACAGATTGAGTGGGCGGGGAGCTAGTATTCATGAGCTCTTTGAAACACCTATGTCAAGCAACTTGGATGCGGTTGGAAGTGCTGCAGTTAAATCATCTCAAGCTAATTTGGTGATACTCAAAGCAATAAACAACATAAATTTTTTATCAAATTTGTAGTTTTATATGTCTCCCATTTGGCATGTTTCTTGTGACACATGACAACTGCTTCAGAGGTTTGAAAGACCTTTCCCCCTCTTTTGTTCCATGCTGGCTGAAGCGCTAGCTAGCCAGTTACATGCTAACACACAAATGAAAGGGGAAACATGTAAGTATCTTTGCCATAGATGAATAGGGTAAACGTTTAATTATTTTCCAAATTTTGGCACAAGTAGATTAGCTATCTAGCTACAGTTGAAGTCGGAAGTTTACATACACCTTAGCTGAATACATTTAAACTCCTGACATTTAATCCTAGTAAAAATTCCCTGTTTTAGGTCAGTTAGGATTACCACTTTATTTTGAGAATGTGAAATGTCAGAATAATAATAGAGAGAATTATTTCTTTCAGCTTTTATTTCTTTCATCACATTCCCAGTGGGTCAGAAGTTTACATACACTCAATTCGTTTTTGGTAGCATTGCCTTTAAATTGTTTAACTTGGGTCATACATTTCGGGTAGCCTTCCACAAGCTTCCCACAATAAGTTGGGTGAATTTTGCTGGTGTAACTGTGTCAGGTTTGTAGGACTCCTTGCTCGCACACGCTTTTTCAGTTCTGCCCACATATTTTCTATAGGATTGAGGTCAGGGCTTTGTGATGGCCACTCCAATACCTTGACTTTGTTGTTCTTAAGCCATTTTGCCACAACTTTGGAAGTATGCTTGGGGTCATTGTCCATTTGGAAGACCCATTTGCGACCAAGCTTTAACGTCCTGACTGATGTCTTGAGATGTTGCTTCAATATATCCACATAATTTTCCTTTCTCATGAAGCCATCTATTTTGTGAAGTGCACCAGTCCCTCCTGCAGCAAAGCACCCCCACAACATGATGCTGCCACCGCCGTGCTTCACGGTTGGGATGGGGTTCTTCGGCTTGCAAGCCTCCCCCTTTTTCCTCCAAACATAACGATGGTGATTATGGCCAAACAGTTCTATTTTTGTTTCATCAGACCAGAGGGCATTTCTCCAAAAAGTATGATCTTTGTCCCCATGTGCAGTTGCAAACTGTCGTCCGGCTTTTTTTATGGTGGTTTTGGAGCAGTGGCTTCTTCCTTGCTAAGCGGCCTTTCAGGTTATGTTGACATAGGACTCGTTTTACTGTAGATATAGATATTTTTGTACCTGTTTCCTCCAGAATCTTCACAAGGTGCTTTGCTTTTGTTTTGGGATTGATTTGCACTTTTCGAACCAAAGTACGTTCATCTCTAGGACACAGAACGCGTCTCCTTCCTGAGCGGAGGATGAACCAGACTTGTGGAGGTCTACAATTTTTTTTCTGAGGTCTTAGCTGATTTCTTTTGATTTTCCCATGATGTCAAGCAGAGGTACTGAGTTTGAAGATAGGCCTTGAAATACATCCACAGGTACACCTCCAATTGACTCAAATGATGTCAATTAGCCTATCAGAAGCTTCTAAAGCCATGACATCATTTTCTGGAATTTTCCAAGCTGTTTAAAGGCACAGTCAACTTAGTGTATGTAAACTTCTGACCCACTGGAATTGTGATACAGTGAATTATAAGTGAAACAATCTGTCTGTTAACAATTGTTGGAAAAATGACTTGTGTCATGCACAAAGTATATGTCCTAACCGACTTGCCAAAACTATAGTTTGTTAACAAGAAATGTGTAGAGTGGTTGAAAAATGAGTTACGTAAACTTCCGACTTCAACTGTATATAAACCACACCCCTCTGCAAAACGTGCCTTCTCTTATGTTGGTTACGAGGTGGAACTTATTTAAATTAGGTAAGAGAATCCAAGTGCTTGACATGGTGGAGGGGACCAGTAACTTTATGACCAAACTTTATCAATGTAGAAGAAACAGTCATTTTTCATACTTTGGTCATCATACTTTGATCTGGTTTCATCCAAATATCATCTAATTTCATGAAAAACATAATTTTGACTATTCGTAAATAATTACATTTTTTATGATAACACATACACTCAGGATCTAACTTTGGAGTGTGTCTTATAAGTTTTTATATTCAACAATCTAATAGAAAAATACTGTCAGTGTGCTGGAGTCTGATGTAGTGGTCTAAGCTCATGCCTCTGGACAACATATCCCCCTCTTGACGCGGGCTGGCAGTCTCTGCTGTTCAACACCTTGTATCTGTACTCACAGTGCCTTCAGAAAGTATTCATACCCCTTCACTTATTCCACATTCTGTTGTGTTACAGTCTGGATTCAATACAAAAATATATATTCTCACCCATCTACACACAATACCCCATAATGACAAAGTGAATACATTTTAGCAAATTTATTGAAAAGGAAATATCTCATTTACGTAAGTATTCACATCCCTGAGTCAATACATGTTAGAATTACCCAGCGATTACAGCTGTGAGTCTTTCTGGGTAAGTCTCTAAGAGCTTTACACAATTGGATTGTACAATATTTGCACATTATTTTATTTTTTTAAATATTCAAGCTCTATCAAGTAAAAACTGTAACTAGGCCACACAGGAACATTCAATGTCATCTTGGTAAGCAACTCCAGTGTATATTTGGCCTTGTGCTTTAGGTTATTGTCCTGCTGAAAGGGGAATTAATCTCCCAATGTCTGGTGGAAATCAGACTGAACCAGGTTTTCCTATAGATTTTTGCCTGTGCTTTAAAAAACTCCCTCGTCCTTGCCGATGACAAGCATATGCATAACATGATGCAACCACCACCATGCTTGAAAATATGAAGAGAAGTTACGAGTGTTTGGCGAATAACAGAAATGTCACTGGTTCAAATCCCCAAGGTGACTAGGTGAAACATCTGTTGATGTGCTCTTGTGCAAGGCACTTCACCTTAGTTGCTCTGGATAAGAGTGTCTGCTAAAATGTAAATGTACTCAGTGATGTGTTGGCCCCAAATGTAATGCTTTGTACTAAGGATGTTCATTTCTTTACCACATTGTTTTGCAGTTTGACTTTAGTTCCTTATTGCAAACAGGATGCATGTTTTTTAAAATCTTTTTTTATTCTGTACAGGCTTCCTTTTCACTCTGTCAATTAGATTAGTATTGTGGAGTAACTACAATGTTGTCTCCTATCACAACCATTCAACTCTGTAACTGTTTTGAAGTCTGCATTGGTGTCATGGTGAAATCCATGAGCGGTTTCCTTTCTCTCCAGCAACTGAGTTAGGAAGGACGTCTGTGTCTTTGAAGTGACTTTGTGTATTGATACAGCATCCAAAGTATAATTAATAACTTCACCATGCTCAAAATTGAAGTGACTTTGTGTATTGATACAGCATCCAAAGTATAATTAATAACTTCACCATGCTCAAAAGAATATTCAATATCTGCCTTTTTAACATTTTTACCCATCTACTGTACCAATAGGTTCCCTTCTTTGCGAGGCATTGGAAAACCTCCTTGGTCTCTGTGGTTGAAACTGTGTTTAAAATGTACTGCTCAACTGAGGGACTGTACAGATCATTTTATGTGTGGGGTACACGGATGAGATAGTCATAAAATAAACATGTTAAACACTATTTTTGTCCATGCAACTTATTATGTAACTAATTTATACTCCTGAACTTATTTAGGCATGCCATAATAAAAAGGGTTGAATACTTATTGACTCAAGACATTTCAGCTTTTCATTTGTAATACATTTGTAAAAATGTCTAAAAACATAATTCCAATTTGACATTATGGGATATTGAGTGTAGACCAGTGACACAAAATCTCAAAATCTTGATCTGACAAAACTCTGTGGAACCATGTTCTCTCTGCTGTATTACCTGTCTTAGTTCCTTTCTGATGGGTTTAATCAATAGGATAAGGCTTCGTGAGATTTTATTAGTGCCTGGCCTCAAGGCTCTGGGGGATGGAGGGAGCGATGGTGGGAGCGATGGTGGGAGTGATGGTGGGAGTGATGGAGAGATATAATGGGTTTTTATGGGATATCATTGGACCTGAAATTAGAGGACCACAGAGGAGCATTCTCTGGCTTCGTCCCAAATGGCACCATATTCCCTTTATACTGTAGTGCACTACTACTGACCAGGCCCTATGAGCCCTGGTCAAAAGTAGTGCACTATATAGGAAATAGAGTGCCATTTGGAAGGCAACCTCTGTAACAGCCTTCTCTCCCTAAGGTCAGAGTTCAGCAGAATGCACATGTATCACACTGCATCACAGTAGAGAAAAAATCCCCACAGAGAAATTACTAGTGAGGTCTTGTAATAAATGTTGCCCCAATGCTCATATTTGGGATCAGATTAGATTACCTTCCCCTATCCCTTACCATAACCAATGGGGAAGATGCAGAAATGGACTGAGCATAGGCCAGCTCAGGCAAATGTCCAGTGGGCCAGTCCATCTTCAGTGGGCTGGTCTAAATTGGGAAAGAAATGACCGGAGTGATGTTAAACTGTTAAACATTGCCCTAAGGCACAGATCTAGGATCAGCTGCAATGCAGTAATGGATAACAGAGGGATTATGTACAGTCAGGTGACAAAAAAAAATCTCTATATATTGGCACCCTTGATAAAGATGAGTAAAAAAATACTGTATAAAATAAATAATACAAAATATTGAGGTTTATTGGGCCCCTCAAAAATGGAAGAATTACATTATTTTATACTAATACATTTGCTCAGAGAAAGAGATAAAAAATAATAAAAAAAGTAATACAAAAAAACATCTAAGATAGATAGCGTTCAAAATGATTTGCACCTCTGTTTTCAAAACTCCAGCACCCTCCCCTTGCGAGGATAACAACACTGAGCCTTTTTCTAAAATGTGACTCACCACCAGGATTCGGTCTTATGTAGTAAAATTTGAAATTGTGTTTTTTACATTATATAAAAGTAGAGACAGAGCTACAAAATGGTATATCATACACTACATTTGAGGAACAACGGGAAGTAAATCTCCTTTGAAAGCTGATCAACTGTCATGATCGTCGTAAAGTGAAAGAGAAGAGGACCAAGGTGCAGCGTGAAGTGAATACATAATCTATTTATTTAAGCGACGTACTGAAGAACACTTAAACAAAACAACAAACCGACGACCGTGAAGCTATACAAAACAAATAAGTGCAGACACTGGCAACTTACACATAGACAATCACCCACAACCTACCTAATGACTATGGCTGCCTAAATATGGCTCCCAATCAGAGACAACGATAGACAGCTGTCTCTAATTGAGAACCAATCTAGGCAACCATAGACTTACATAAACACCTACAATGAACACAACCCCATGAACTCTACAAACACCCCCTAGGCGGGCGGCTCTGGCGGCTCCTGACTGGCGGGCGGCTCTGGCGGCTCCTGACTGGCGGGCGGCTCTGGCGGCTCCTGACTGGCGGGCGGCTCTGGCGGCTCCTGACTGGCGGGCGGCTCTGGCGGCTCCTGACTGGCGGGCGGCTCTGGCGGCTCCTGACTGGCGGGCGGCTCTGGCGGCTCCTGACTGGCGGGCGGCTCTGGCGGCTCCTGACTGGCGGACGCCTCTGGCGGCTCGGGACTGGCGGGCGGCTCTGGCGGCTCGGGACAGACGGACGCCTCTGGCGGCTCGGGACAGACGGACGCCTCTGGCGGCTCGGGACAGACGGACGCCTCTGACGGCTCGGGACAGGCGGACGCCTCTGACGGCTCGGGACAGGCGGACGCCTCTGACGGCTCGGGACAGGCGGGCGGCTCTGACGGCGCTGGGCAGGCGGGCGGCTCTGACGGCGCTGGGCAGGCGGGCGGCTCTGACGGCGCTGGGCAGGCGGGCGGCTCTGACGGCGCTGGGCAGGCGGGCGGCTCTGACGGCGCTGGGCAGGCGGGCGGCTCTGACGGCGCTGGGCAGGCGGGCGGCTCAGACGGCGCTGGGCAGACGGGCGGCTCAGACGGCGCTGGGCAGACGGGCGGCTCAGACGGCGCTGTGCAGACGGGTACACCTGTAGGAAGGAGACGGAGAGACAGCCTGGTGCGTGGGGCTGCCACAGGACCCACCAGGCTGGGGAGACCTACAGGAGGCTTGGTGTTAGGAGGAGGCACCTGAAGGACCGGGCTGTGGGGGAGCACTGGAGCTCTGGTGCGCAGCCTTGGCACCACTCCCCCAGGCTGGACTACTACTCTAGCCCGGACCCTCCAGAGTGCAGGCACAGGTTGAGCCGGGCTGTGGGTGAGCACTGGAGATCTAGTGCCTACTACGCGCACCTCTCCCTTAGGCTCCACTCCCACATTTGCCCGGTACGAGCGGAGCGCAGGCATAGGAAGCACTGCACCCTCCCAGCGCCCCGGAGACCCAGCACGCATAGCCGGCGCAGGATACCCTGGACCGAAACGGCGTACTGGAGACCAGACACGCTGAGCAGGCACACTACGCCCTGGCTGGATGCCCACACTCACATGACACTTTCGGGGGGCTGCCCTATAGCACACCGGGCTATGGGCACGCACTGGCGACACCGCGCGCTTAACCGCATAACACGGTGCCTGACCAGTAACGCGCTGCTTATAATAAGCACGAGGAGTGAGCTCAGGTCTGCTACCTGGCTTAGCCACACTCCTCTTTAGCCCCCCCCCAAAAAAAATTCTGGGGCTGCCTCTCGTACCTGTCGCGCTGCCTCCTCACATCGCTGGCTCCTCTCTCCAGCTGCCTCTGCTCTCCTAGCTGCCTCCACCTGTTCCCATGGGAGGCGATCCTTTCCAGCCAGGATCTCCTCCCATGTGTAGCAACCCTTGCCGTCCAAAACGTCTTCCCATGTCCATTCCTCCTTCTTGCGCTGCTCCTGCTGCCGCTGCCTGTTACCACGCTGCTTGGTCCGGTTTTGGTGGGTGATTCTGTCACGATCGTCGTAACGTGAAAGAGAAGAGGACCAAGGCGCAGCGTGAAGTGAATACATAATCTATTTATTTAAGCGACGTACTGAAGAACACTTAAACAAATCTACAAAACAACAAACCGACGACCGTGAAGCTATACAAAACAAATAAGTGCAGACACTGGCAACTTACACATAGACAATCACCCACAACCTACCTAATGACTAGACAGCTGTCTCTAATTGAGAACCAATCTAGGCAACCATAGACTTACATAAACACCTACAATGAACACAACCCCATGAACTCTACAAACACCCCCTAGACAATACAAACCCCCTAGACGAGACAAAAACACACAAACATCCCCCATGTCACACCCTGACCTAACTAAAATAATAAAGAAAACAAAGATAACTAAGGCCAGGGCATGACATCAACTTGTAACTCACTTCTGAGAATATCGCCTTTGAATGTTTTACATTTTAAATTCAGGCTGTAACACAACAACATGTGTAAAAAGTCAAGGGGTGTGAATACTTTCTGATGGCACTTCTGTCCTATTTAAAAAATACACTAAAATAACTCCAATCTCCTAAAAAATAAAATCTTGTCAGATTTTGGAACTCATATGGGATTCTATCCTTTAGGATAATATCCTATAAGATTCTATCCTACAGGATAGGTTCCAAAATCTTATTTTGGATTCTAGTAGGATTTTTTAAAAATTGGAATCCTGTTGGATTTTTTTCTTAGGTAATACCCAAAATGACCATATAAATTACAGTTTTTCATTACAGTGTAGGGAAGAAGGTGTAATTTGTGACATAGCAAAAGTATCTACCAATGACTGCTCGTTGTAAAATTACAATTTCTCCACACAGTTTCTAAACCCAGGGGCGCGAGGGGGGACGCGAGGGGCGCGAGGGGGGCGAGACCTCTGGGAACGCCTGCGAAACAGACCAAGCAGACTAGGCCAGGGTTTGGGGTTTGAAAAGTCAATGTGAGAAGTTGAAAATTATTCTCCAAATCTAAAGGCACAACCTAGATTTGAGCCAATGTCTTAAGTAATTCAACATGTTATTACCCCAACCTTGTGAAAGTGACAAACTGACTTGTTTTAATTTTTGTCAAAAATGAATTCATTTCGAAGGAGTGCCTTTGATCTAATGGCCTGTATATGTGCAGTTCGGCGCGAGACAACCATCAGACCCGATGACGTTTTTCTGCGCATGAGCTTAGCCAGTCAACGTCGCCATGACACCGCCTACAAGTGTGATCAGGGACTTCTCTCTGCCCACCCTGCTCAGTGAAGGACCCCACAGGTGTCCACTGAGTTTGCCTGCGGGCTCCTCTCATCAGGATGATGGAATCAGAAATGTCTCTACATGACAGTATATGCAGATGGCATGTCACACTGCCACAGAGCTTAAAGGGTTTTAATGTAAATTTCATGGAAAGTAAATGGTCCTTTTGGGAATCGCTTTCCTATGACTCCGGGTTATGGTATGACTGACAGATTCCATATGCTTCCACACTTACGGTTCCACAGTTCCATATACGGTTCCATAATTCATGACATCATCTAATTGACTGGTAACAAGTCCGAGATGATCTTAATTCACAATTGACATTGTTGTTGAACTCGTTTGCAATTCCTCAGCTATTATTCGCCATCACTAACATCATGTCTATGTTGTGCACATCTGTTGTCGAAATGACATTACTGAAACGTTATCACAACATTCCCTCGTGAGCTGCTGCCTGTGCTGACATGGAGCAGGTAGACAGGCAAGACAGGAGAGAGGGAATTAAGGTGAGGGAGAGAGAGGGAGAGAGCAAGAAAGAGAGCGAGAGAGGGAGAGAGAGTGAGGGGCAGAGAGATAATAGTATAGAGATAGGGGAGGCATGAAAGAGTGTGGAAGAGAGAAAGGGGAAAGGAGGGAGAGAGAAAGAGAGAGAGAGCGAGAGAGACGGGAGGTATGAGAAAGTGTGAAAGAGAGAAAGGGGAAAGGAGGAAGAGAGAGAGAGAGAGACAGAGACAGGTGGAGATAGAGAGAGAGGATGAACAGAACAAGAGAATGAGGGAAAGTCGTAGAGGTGGTGTTGAGTTGACAATACTCTCTGGAACCATGTTCTCCTGTTCACTCTCTGCTGTATTTCCTATCTTAGTTCCTTTCTGATAGGTTTAATCAATAGGATGAGGCTCTATGAGATTTCATTAGTGCCTGGCCTCAAGGCTCTGGGGGATGGTGGGAGTGATGGAGAGAGGGGAGAGATATAATGGGTTTTTAAGGGATATCGTTGGACCTGAAATTAGAGGACCACAGAGGAGCATTCTCTGGCTTTGTCCCAAATGGCACCATATTCCCTTTATACTGTAGTGCACTACTACTGAACAGGCCCTATGAGCCCTTGTCAAAAGTAGTGCACTATATAGGAAATAGAGTGCCATTTGGAAGGCAACCTCTGTAACAGCCTTCTCTCCCTAAGGTCAGAGTTCAGCAGAATGCACATGTATCACACTGCATCACAGTAGAGAAAAAATCCCCACAGAGAAATTACTAGTGAGGTCTTGTAATAAATGTTGCCCCAATGCACATATTTGGGATCAGATTAGATTACCTTCCCCTAGCCCTTACCATAACCAATGGGGAAGATGCAGAAATGGACTGAGCATAGGCCAGCTCAGGCAAATGTCCAGTGGGCCAGTCCATCTTCAGTGGGCTGGTCTAAATTGGGAAAGAAATGACCGGAGTGATGTTAAACATTACCCTAAGGCACAGATCTAGGATCAGCTGTGATGCAGTAATGGATAACAGAGGGATTATGTACAGTCAGGTGACAAAAAAAAGATCTATATATATTGGCACCCTTGATAAAGATGAGTAAAAAAATACTGTATAAAATAAATAATACAAATACTGAGGTATATTGTATGCCCCTCAAAAATGGAAAAATTACATTATTTTATACTAATGCATTTCCTCAGAGAAAGAGATTTTTTAAAACAAGTAATACAAAAAAAAAATCTAAAATAGATTAAATATTCCAGCAACCTCCCCTTGCGAGTATAACGACACTGAGACTTTTTCAAAAATATTTTATGAGATTGGAGAACACATTGAAGGATATTGGGCCATCCCTCCATGCAGAATCTTTCCAGATCTTTGATATCCTTCGTTTCCTCTTATGTACTGCCCTCTTCAATTAAAAACACAGGTTTTCAATGGGGTCAACTCCAGAGACTGACATGGCCATTGCAAAATGTTGATTTTGTGGTTAAAAATCTACATTTTGCAACGTAGCTCATTATTTGTATTATTTATTTTTGCTCATCTTTATCAAGGGTGCCAATAATTGTGGACCTGACAGTATGTTTGGCATGAACAGTGACAGTTGGAAAAGTTGGGATCTATGCTATCTCAGATCTATGCTATTAGCCAACTCCTCAGACAGCCGTTGTCATGCCATGACAAACATACTGTACAGTATGTATCAGTCATAGTCAGAGGATTTGGCTGAAGACCACAGGTCTGGGATCAGAGCCTAGTGTCTTGACTTTAACATTAACCTGAAGACTGTTATTTATTTAATCAACAAACTATGTTTAATTGTTACCTGATTAAATTAATCATGTAACAATTAACTCATCAGGATCTGGGGCAGCACGAGAGCGGTTCTTTAAAGAGTTACCATCTCCCGAATGAAAGTCTAAAGGTCTTTACCTATCACATCTATAAACAGTCAACTTATTAATCATAACCTCGTATCATATCATCATTCTGAACAGTCGTAACCTCCTTGCATCTGCAAAAACCCGAGCCTTACTTATGATCCAGTACTACACAAATTGGGAAATTATTTATTTACTAGCTAATTAAATGGTAACACAGGATCAACATACACACTTAACATGTAAAAACAGGTCC
Source organism: Salvelinus namaycush (assembly GCF_016432855.1). Taxonomy (NCBI): domain Eukaryota; kingdom Metazoa; phylum Chordata; class Actinopteri; order Salmoniformes; family Salmonidae; genus Salvelinus; species Salvelinus namaycush. Next base: position 33,266,448 of record NC_052312.1, read on the forward strand.
CTAGCGGAATGACAACAATGTGGCTGCTTGTTACAAAAGAGATGGAGAGGGAGGGAGAGAGAGAGGGACAGAGACACTAAACATTGGTACTTTCAGAAACTACTCTCACTTACAGTAACCATATACTGTGCACACGAACCGCTGCTCGCTTTGAGTAAGAAATCATGAATGTATTTACGTGAAATGCCTTGGTTCGCCGGATCTCGCTTGGTGGACAGGGCCGCCTTTTCGAGGCACGCTTGTAAAGCTCTGATTGTCCAAAAGGGTTCCAACAAGTCTTCTACTGTAGTTCTTCTCTGTCGTTGTCCGGTATCCGGTAACTTGTCGTGTAGTCCTGAACAGAACTACAGAGTGTATTTTCCTTCCATTGACGCTTTTCTGGTCTGGTATGTTAATTTCTTTACTCATAATTTTTACAGCTTGTTCGAAAGGGGCGGTTCTGTCAGGCTGACATGCTCTCTGACCTCACTTGGGGCGTGACTTGTCACTTGTACAATGTTATGTAAAACAATTATCTCTTATAGTTTGTCAAATCATATCCCTCTCTTAACCTCTCTTGGGTACGTGAGACGTTAGCGTCCCACCTCTTCAACAGCCAGTGAAACTGCTGGGCGCCAAATTCAAATACAGAAATACTCATTATAAAAATTCAGAAAACAAAACATATTTTACATAGGTTTAAAGATTAACTTCTTGTGAATCCAACCACGGTGTCAGATTTTAAAAATGCTTTACGGCGAAAGCATACCTTACGATTATTTGAGAACATAGCCCAGCAGACAAATCATTACAAACAGTAACCAGCCAAGTAGAAAAGTTACACAAGTCAGAAATAGAGATAATATTAATCCCTTACCTTTGATGATCTTCATATGGTTGCACTCAGCAGACATTCATTTACTCTCAATAAATGTTCCTTTTGTTCGATAAAGTCTCTTTATATCCAAAAACCTCAGTTTTGTTCGCGCGTTTTCTTCAGTAATCCACAGGCTCAAACGCAGTCAAAACAGGCAGACAAAATTCCAAATTGTATCCGTAAAGTTCATAGAAACATGTCAAACAATGTTTATATTCAATCCTCAGGTTGTTTTTAGCCTAAATAATTGATAATATTTCAACCGGACAATACCGTCGTCAATATAAAAGCTAAACAAGAAAGGCACTCTCTCGGTGGCGCGCATGAAAAAACTACGCCCTCCTCTCTCTCTCCTCAGGGTATTCTACTACTCCCTCTTCTCTCTCTCATTTCACTGCCTCCGACTGTGAACTTTTTAAAGCTAAACCAAATGCCAATACTCTTTCCAGAGGTCATTTAGCTCTACCATGTTCTCTCTCTCTCTCCATCCATCCATCTCTCTTTCTCTCTCTCTCTCTTTCTCTCCCTCTCGCTTTGCCAAACAGAGATGCCTCTGCCTCTGTTCAAATATCATCTGGCAAACACGCATCCCATCGTGTGTGCCAAGCAGCTTCACATGTGTTAGTTGACAAGTGCATGGAGGGTAATGTACACTGGAGAGCACCTGGCACAGAGAAAGGGACACAGACACAGACAGAGACAGAGCGAGAGTGAGATAGAGAGACACATAGACAGAGGGGAGTGGATTAGAAAAGACTGGCAAGTGTTACTGGGAGAGAAAGAGTGACGTGACACACAGCAACTGATACCCACCAGAGAGCCTGACAGAGGGAGGGAGAGAGAGAGAGAGAGAGAGAGAGAGAGAGAGAGAGAGAGAGAGAGAGAGAGAGAGAGAGAGAGAGAGAGAGAGAGAGAGAGAGAGAGAGAGAGAGAGAGAGAGAGAGAGAGAGAGAGAGAGAGAGAGAGAGAGAGAGAGAGAGAGAGAGAGAGAGAGAGAGAGAGAGAGAGAGAGAGAGAGAGAGAGAGAGAGCATCAATGTCCGGGCTGGTGTATACAGCATATCTTTGGGGAATAGGATGAGATAAAAAGAGGGATGGAGGGAAGGAGGGAGGGATGAGGGAAGGAGGGAGGGATGGAGGGAAGATCAGAGGAGGTGTTGGAACAGCGGGATGCTGTCTTTCAGTGGACAGTGGAGGTCAATGGCAGACAGGGAGAGAGAGAAAGAGAGAGAGACGATAAGTACAGCATTGATACACAGCACAGAGCTCTGTCTTTCTCAATCCATCCCTTAGAATCCTGACAAGTACATCGTTGCATTAATACTTCCATACTCAGCATGTATCGACGGTATAGATTAGAAGAGCTCTAACTATTTGGATGACACGTTTGCTTTCTTCACTGAGTAAACAGTGTCCCTCTCCTCTCAGTCTTTTCTGCCCCCTCTTCTTTCACTCTCTCCCCCTCTCTACCTCTTAACCTTGGCAGCTTAAATAAGACAATAGTAATATTTCCAGGCAAAGGTGTTTCAACAAATGTACTCTATCCAGCGTCAGATAAGGTCATTTGAGGTTAAGATTCAAAAAGGCATAATGAATGAATCAATTGACCTCCTCTCCCCTCGTCCTCCATCTCCCTCCACAATGGAGAAAGAGCTCATGCACAACGGAAATATCAATATTTGAATAGTCCATACAATGTTAACACCCCATCAATCTCGCTAGGGCCACATTAGCATAACAGACAATGGCAGCGGGTGGCAGGTGAACGTAGCGTAGCGCTCTTAGCGACGCCCATAATGGATTCACTGGGCTGGTTCTGTACGATGCTATTCAGCAGCATGTTTGCAGTAATCACAGTGATGTTATCAGGGACAATAGGCAGTGCCTCCATCTCCATTCAAATGGCACACATCCACCTCTCGCTCCTCTCTGCTCTGCTTTGGGAGAGAGACATGCAGAGATTTTAATAGAGACAAATTGTGTTTCATATTTATATTTCCATATTGCCAGGCTTGTATTTTCCAGTCAGTCACTGTGTGGTGGTGATAATGTGTTGTTACAGGGATGTTATGTTTATATATATCCCAGTATGTGTGTGGAGATTGATGGTCGATAATGGTCTCTCTCAGATTGTGGTGGGTTCCTCTCAATCGTTCCTCGCCTCCTTCTGTCTCACCGGAAAGGCTGGCGGCGAGGGCTGTGGTTTGTCTTGGGGTGGTGGGGCGAGTTGAGGGGAGGTGCGGAAGAGAGAGACAGAGAGGGGAGAGAAAGAGGGGAAAGAGAGACGAGATTGAAAGAGAGAGAGAGGGAGAAGGAGAGAGGATGGCGCTCCCTCATCCCGAGATCCCATTTCATCTGCGGATCTGAGTGTGATGGGTGTTCTGTCTGATAGGAGTGTGTGTGTGTGTGTGTGTGTGTGTGTGTGTGTGTGTGTGTGTGTGTGTGTGTGTGTGTGTCTGTGTCTGTGTCTGTGTGTGCATGTGCGTGTGTGTCTGTATGTGCGTGTGTCTGTGTGTGTGTGTGTGTGTGTGTGTGTGTGTGATAGTAAGGCTGTGTATCTGATAATAAAGCCATAGCTTATGCTGCAGGTCATCAGCTCTAGCCAGCTGTAAAGCCAACTGTAGGAAGTAGAGCAGAGCTGTAATATGTCTACTGACCTTTCAGACGCAGAGCGGACAGACAGTAATCTCTTTCACCCAGACTGACCTGGGTTCTCCTCTCCTCCCCTCTCCTTTCCTCTATGGATGTGTGTAAGAGTGTACAACATATTAGGAACACCTTCCTAATATTGAGCAGCTCTCTCCCTTTTGCCCTCAGAACAGCCTCAATTCGTCGGGGCATGGACTCTACAAGGTGTCGAAAGCGTTCCACAGGGATGCTGGCCCATGTTGACTCCAATGCTTCCCACAGTTGTGTCAAGTTGGCTGGATGTCCTTTGTGTGGTGGACCGTTCTTGATACACCCAGCAGCGTTGCAGGTTTTGACACACTCAAACCGGGGTGCCTGGCACCTATTACCATACCCCGTTCAGTAATAGGCACTCATAAAAAATCATACAAAATCCAAAATCCACATACAAAATCCAATTGGCACACATACAAAATCCATGAAACATCCTTTTGTAACCTGTCTCCTCCCCTTCATCTACCCTGATTGAAGTGGATTTACCAAGTGACATCAATAGGGGATCATAGCTTTCACCTGGTCAGACTATGTCACAGAAAGAGCAGATGTTCCTGAAGCTGGGTTATACTTTGTGGGCTTGTCTGAAGCGCAGGTTAGTCTTTTTGTCATGAATCTTTTTGGAAGCAGCTCTGCAGAGTGGTCACTAGCTAGCACAGCCACAAAGTCATAAAATCGCATTTTAAACCTAACCTTAACCCTAACCTTAACCACACTGCTAACCCTAACCTTAAATTAAGACCCAAAAGCACATTTTTGTTTTCTTGAATTTTTACAATATGGCCAATTTTGACTTTGCAGCTGGCCCATCTAGCGGAAATTGCTCAGTTCTGCCTCCAAGACAAGACTCATGACAATAAGCAGGCAGAGGTGATGGGAGTTTGTGTGACCTCCTTGCCTGCTGTAGCTAGAAATCCCTCCAATTCACTCGGGGATGAATCTACCTACGTGGCACAGATGGGGAGAAAAAGAGAGAGGGATGAGGAGGAACGGAAGACTGTCTAAACCCAGGCTTGTAGATGACCTTCGGCACCTCAGTCATTCAGGTGTGACTGGACTCCAAAATACTGCATATCCCTCCACTCAACACCTCACATCCCTCTCCTAGATCCTCTCTATTTCCCCCTCACATCTCCTTGGCCAGAGGATCAGAGGGAGATTGATCTGACTGATGAAAACTATTGATAACATGGTCTGAGGATTGACAGCCCTTTGGCATTAGGGCTTCCTATAGATGCAGTAACGTTGCTCTCTCTCGGTCTCTGGGTGGTGTCAAGTATCCTGCTCTGTGCCAGGAGTTTAATCTCCTCTGTTCTCTCAGTACCTCTCCATTCTCCCCCTCTCCAGCCTCTCGCCCTCTCTCCCTCTTCTTCCCCTCACCCCCCACTCCCTCTCCACCTCTCTGCTCTTCTCGTCCTCTACACCTCTACCCCTTCTCTCCCGCCCTCTTTCCTCTACCTCACTCTCTCCTCACAGCACACAGATCTCTCCCCCTTGCCTTTCCTCTCCCTCTCCCCTCTCTCAGCGCACAGAATGAGGCTGACATCAGCCAGTGTTCTCTGATGATGACAAGACTCCGCAGTCCTCCCCAGACACACAGACCTACTGTCTGAGAGAGGGAGGGAGAGAGAGAGGAACAGGGAGAGGGATAGAGAGAGGGAGCGAGAGAGAGTTAGAGGGAGAGAGATGGAGAGACGGAGAGAGAGATGGAGAGAGATATGAAGATTTTCTGTTTGATGCAGACACGCACAGACACAAACAAAGACACACACACTCACCACTCTCGCTGTATACACACACACACACGCACAAGCACAACACAGAGGCACACATGCCAAACGCACACACACACACACACACACACACACACACACACACACACACACACACACACACACACACACACACACACACACACACACACACACACACACACACACACACACCAATTGCACCAGCTTCTTCAAAGGCCCATGCTCCTCACCCCGGGGCTTGTAGCTAAGTGTGGCTCGGAAGTAAACTTTTATCCTTTTATAAACCAATGTGAGTGTTTAGAGTCGCGCTAATGATGTTTGTGTGTGTGTGAGAGAGAGGATGCTCAGCTGCCTTGTTTGTGTGTGTATGTGTGTTGATGTTTGTGTGTGTCTGTGTTTGTCTCTGTGTTTTTATCCAAGTGTGTGTGTTTGTGTGGATGTGTTTGCGTGTTTGTGTATGTGTTGATCAGTGGAGGCTCCTCAGAGGAGGAAGGGGAGGACCATCCTCCTCAGTGAGTTTTATAAAACAGAAAAAAACTATACTAAATATATTCACATGTCACCAAATAATTGATTTAAATACTGTTTTGCAATGGTCTACATTAGCCTCAATAGCACTCTGTAGGGTAGCACCATGGTGTAGCCGGAGGACAGCTAGCATCCGTCCTCCTCTTGGTGCATTGACTTCAATAGAACACCTATGAGGCTCTTGGTTCTCACCCCCTTCCATAGACTTACACAGTAATTATGACAACTTCCAGAGGACGTCCTCCAACCTTTCAGAGCTCTTGCAGCATGAACTGACATGTTGTCCACCCAATCAAAAGATCAGAAAATGAATCTAGTACTGAAAGCATAAGCTACAGCTAGCTAGAACGGCAGTGCATAAATGTGGTGAGTAGTTGACTCAAAGAGAGAAAGTAAATTAATTTCTTCAAAAATGAAGGAGAAGCAAGAGAGGGAGAGAGAGATTTTGTCATTTTTTAAAAACTTTCAGTTTCCCTTACTTAGCTAGCAAATGCAGCTGGCTAGTTTAGTTATTCAAGTGCACGGCTCAAACAGAGGGATGCTATGCTAGCTAGGTGGTTATGAGTATCCAACTCTGGAATTCTTCCACATCAAGGTAAGCTGTTGGTTTTATTATTGCCACTGGAACCCGCCGGTGTAACTGCTTACTGTCTAAACACTTTAACGTTACAGCATGATTGTAGCGGGTCATCATGCCACCGGTCAGACAAGTGAAAATGATGGTCAGTAAAGAAAACTTTAAGCTTGTCTCTTAATTTAAAAAAAATGTGTCAATACTTTGCCCCTTGATAACCAGCGCACTCCTGTATGTTGTAAAAGCGTTACATGGCCGCTGCCCATATCATTGCATAGTGCAGAAAATACACGAGAGTTCAGAGGCCTTGCTTTAACAAACCATTTTCACTGTAGTGTCCAAAATGTCTTTTAAGCTGTCAGGCATTCCCTTGGCAGCAAGAGTCTCTCGGTTGATGCTGCAGTGTACCCAAGTGGCACCGGGAACAACTGCTTGCACACGCGTTACCACTCCACTATGTCTCCCTGTCATGGCTTTTGCGCCATCAGTACAGATACCAATATGAGCAGCAGCTACGTTTGGCTACATATGGACCGTTAGTGGAATTCCAGCGAGAGAGTAACGGTTAATGTGTTTGGATGTTAATTATTTGACTAGGCTTCCTGTATTTGACATTGTGTTGTTATTTATTATTTATTATATTATTAAACACTAGATGGTTTCATTCCATTTTTTGGCAGTGAAACGAGGCTACTCAGGCCAGAAAAAAAACCTCACCCAAATGTATAGCCCTGTTGGAAAAAAGAAATGGAATGTTTGAAAATGTGAAGAATTATAATAAAAAATAAAAATGTATATTTTTTTTAAAATGTGAATCACATTTTTAATTGGCGTACCCCCGACGGCATTGCGCGTACCCCTGTTTGGGAATACCTGCGATAGGGTAAAAAAATTAAAATAAAATGTGTCCACGACTGGGATCAAACATGCAAACTTCTGATCCAGAGCCATGGGATTACATCTATCCAGCCACCATCACAGCACACTAGCAAAACCCAAGCCTATTTGATGGTAAGAGCACTCACTGTTGCCCTTAGCGGCCTGTTTTGAAGGCACTTCCCAACGTCCTCAGGACATAGATAGACGTCTAAATTCGTCTTCAATCTTGAACAATCTCCCCGGAGAAAAAAACCCCAGTAGTGCTGTCAATCATGAGGCCCAGATAGGGTTGCAAAATTCCGGTAACTTCCTCCAAATTCCCAGGTTCTCCAGAAGTTCCGGTTGGAAGATATCCGGACTCGGGATAGAATAAAGAGGAAATCCAGAGTCCTCCAACCAAGATCTCTGGAAAACCTGGGAGATGTATGTATCAACCTTAGGCCTGGATATATGAATAGCCTAGTTATAGCGAGTTGTTTGGAGGGGGGTTGGTTCTACATGGATGTCTGTCTGTGCATTACGTGGTTTGATACCTCATCAAGTACATGATGCTGTCTGTCTGTCTGCTGCAGATGTCTCATGTCAATGAAAGTCTGATGTCTGTGTGCGTATGATCTTTGTTTGATGTGTGTGTGATGGATGTGTGTGTGTGATGGATGTGTGTGTGACGTTGGATGCTCTTAGATGTCTGGCAAAAAAACATGTTTTTATTATCCTTGCCTATATGTCAGCTGAAGATGAGTGGGCTGCATAGACAGCTTTCCTAATTGAGTGTGTGTGGGTGGACTTATGCAGGTGCGTGCTTCTCTGAACGTATTCTTTGTAAATCTGTGACTGCAGCATGTGTGAGTGTGTGTCCATCTGTGCCGGTAGATGTGGTGGGTAGCTTCAGCCATTCAGAGAAGGTCTGAGAGAGCTTGCAGTGGGACAGACCCATCATGCTGTGTGTGTGTGTGAGTGTGTGAGTGTGTGTGAGTGAGTGAGTGAGTGAGTGTGTGTGAGTGAGTGAGTGAGTGAGTGAGTGAGTGAGTGAGTGAGTGAGTGAGTGAGTGAGTGAGTGAGTGAGTGAGTGAGTGAGTGTGTGAGTGTGTGTGTGTGTGTGTGTGTGTGTGTGTGTGTGTGTGGAGGTGAGTGTGTGTTTGTGTGCGAGTGTGGAGGTGTGTGTGTGTGTGTGTGTGGAGGTGTGATTGTGGAGGTGTGTGTGTGATTGTAGAGGTGTCCCACATTCAGGCTGAGAGAGAAATGAGAAGTGCTTGGGTTTTGTAGAGCGATGTCTCGTAATGAAAGATTTATCGGCAGCTCTCTCCTCTACACACACACGCACATGCTCACACCACACAGTCACCGCTACCGCTACAAAATGCCTGGTCACCTCGGCAGCTAGCGCTTTGAAGCTAACATTATTAGGCATTCTACTTAGCGGGAGGGGAACCCCCGTCAGGTGATAAGGGGGCCTTCTTGCAGGAGGCCTTTTGCATTTTGGCAGGCCGTCATTGTAAATAAGAATGTATTCTAAACTGGCTTGCCTAGTTAAATAAAGGTTAAATAAAAATAAATAAAAAGAGGAGCTGTTTGAAGTCAGTCCTCCCAGCAGGTAGGAGCACTCCTAGTGATGTCACAGCAGGAAGAACACAAACACACACACACACACACACACACACACACACACACACACACACACACACACACACACACACACACACACACACACACACACACACACACACACACACACACACACACACACACACACACAGGTTAGCATGCATGTTGTGCACACACATAGGGGTGAATCCTTCTGAAGGGTATAAAATAATTATATTCTCTCTGTCTGAACAAAATGTTTTATACTTTAAAAACTTCTTATGGCTGCAAGCCCGACGTCGGTACACTTATGACAACAGCCAGCTCAAGTGCAGGGCGCGAAATTCAAAAGATATTTTTTTAAAATATTTAACTTTCACACATTAACAAGTCCAATACAGCAAATGAAAGGTACACATCTTGTGAATCCAGCCAAAATGTCCGATTTTTAAAATGTTTTACAGCAAAAACAGCACGTATATTTATGTTAGCTCACCACCAAATACAAAAAAGGACAGACATTTTTCACAGCACAGGTAGCATGCACAAAGCCAACCTAACGAACCAAGAACCAACCAAACTAACCAACAAACAACTTCATCAGATGACAGTCTTATAACATGTTATTCAATAAATCTATGTTTTGTTCGAAAAATGTGCATATTTCAGGTATAAATCATAGTTTACATTGCAGCTACAATCAGAAATTGCACCGAAAGCAGCCATAATAATTACAGACACCAACGTCAAATACCTAATTACTCATCATAAAACATTTCTGAAAAATACATAGTGTACAGCATATGAAAGACAGGCATCTTGTGATTCCAGCCAATATTTCCGATTTATCAAGTGTTTTACAGCGAAAACACAATATAGCGTTATATTAGCTTACCACAATAGCCAAAAACAAAAGCAATTTCCCAGTAGCAAAAGTAAGCGATCGTAACAAACAAGCAAAAGATATATAATTTTTGACTAACCTTGATTTTCTTCCTCAGATGACAGTCCTATAACATCAGGTTATACATACACTTATGTTTTGTTCGAAAATGTGCATATTTAGAGCTGAAATCAATGGTTATACATTCTGCTAACTTAGCTACTTTTTCCCACAACGCCCGGATTTTTTTCTGACACTTTTTCTGACACACATATTCTGACCAAATAGCTATTCATAAACATAACTAAAACATACATGTTGTATAGGAAATGATAGATCCATTAGTTCTTAATGAAATCGCAGTGTTAGAATTCTAAAAATAACTTCATTACGATATGCAGCTTCGGTATAGCTAGAGTACCCAAACGTTGGGCGTCGGCGACTAGTTCACATGTACGACAGATATATGAAATAGCATCATAAAATGTTTCTTACTTTTGCTGATCTTCCATCAGAATGTTGGACAAGGTGTCCTTTGTCCAGAACAATCGTTGTTTGGATTTAGAACGGCAACTTTCCCTCTTCAATTAGCAAGCACACTAGCCAAGTGGCACGACGCTCTCCATGTCAACAAACGGAAGAGAACGGAACACGGCAAAACTCCCGAAAAATTTTCAATAATCTGATGAAACTATATTGAAAAAACATACTTTACGATGATATGGTCACATGTATCAAATAAAATCAAAGCCGGAGATATTAGTCGACTATAACGGCAGCTAAACAGAAGGCAAATCCATGTCCCCCTGCGCGCTCTCCAGAAAACCGGAAATGAGGGACACGTCATACAAAGAGCTTGTATTCCACTTCAGACCAAGATAAACACGAAATTTCTTCTCTCACCGCCTCTTGACATCCAGGGGAAGGTGTATGAAGTGCACGTATACTCTTATGTATCATCCCCATGTATAGGCAGGAAGTAGAACAGAGCATCGATTTCAGACTTTCCACTTCCTGGTCAGGAAGTTTGTGCCAAATGAGTTCTGTTTGACTCACAGATATAATTCAAACGGTTTTAGAAATTAGAGAGTGTTTTCTATCCAATAGTAATAATAATATGCATATTGTACGAGCAAGAATTGAGTACGAGGCCGTTTGAAATGGGCACCTTTAATCAGAGCTACTCAATACTGCCCCTGCAGCCATAACACGTTTTAACATGATTACATTGGTAGGTGAGATAACAGAGAATAGAACAGTTTCCCACTGTGAAATGGACTTTTATAAAACTGTTCAATAAGTCACACAAGGCTGAGTTGTGATTCGCCGGTTGAATTATACTTTTTTGGGGGGAGATGAACAGTTTCTCTCTAAAACCAGATTGTTCTGCCTGTGTCCCATACAAACCAGAAGCAGAGTGAGAGGCACACACGCACACGCACACGCACATACGCACATACGCACGCACGCACGCACGCACGCACACACACACACACACACACACACACACACACACACACATACATACATACACATACACATACACATACACACAAACGCACACGCACATACACACACAGGTCAACTACTGCTGCAGGAGTAGGTTTTAAGACTGAGAAATGATGGAGGAGAGAGAGCAGGGGGAGATAAAAGACAAAAAGGAATGTAGAGTAGAGGCAGAGAGAACAGTGATCTTGTCAGCATTCTTAATTCAATATGTTAGTGGGGTAATGGAACGGGGGAAAAATGAATTGGGAGAGCGAGTTCATTATCCTGGGAAGAGATAATGTGATCCAGCATTGGGAAACAGGCTGGATGTGATTATCATTGAATAGAAGCACGTTACACACCCTGATAAAGACCTTAGCCATACAGTTGAAGTCGGAAGTTTACATACACTTATGTTGGAGTCATTAAAACTCGTTTTTCAATCACTCCACAAATTTCTTGTTAACAAACTATAGTTTTGGCAAGTCGGTTAGGACATCTACTTTGTGCATGACACAAGTACATTTTCCACCAATTGTTTACAGACAGATTATTTCACTTATACCACAATTCCAGTGGGTCAGAAGTTTACATATACTAAGATGACTGTGCCTTTAAACAGCTTGGAAAATTCCAGAAAATGATGTCATGGCTTTAGAAGCTTCTGATTGACTCAAATGATGTCAATTAGCCTATCGGAGGTGTACCTGTGGATGTACTTCAAGGCCTACCTTCAAACTCAGTGCCTCTTTGCTTGACATCATGGGAAAATCAAAGGAAATCAGCCAAGACCTCAGAAAAAAAATGGTAGACCTCCACAAGTCTGGTTCATCCTTGGGAGCAATTTCCAAACGCCTGAAGGTACCACGTTCATCTGTACAAACAATAGTACGGAAGTATAAACAACATGGGACCACGCAGCCGTCATACCGCTCAGGAAGGAGACGCGTTCTGTCTCCTAGAGATGAACTTACTTTGGTGCAAAAAGTGCAAATCAATCGCAGAACAACAGCAAAGGACCTTGTGAAGATGCTGGAGGAAACAGGTACAAAAATATCTATATCCATAGTAAAACAAGTCCTATTTCGACATAACCTGAAAGGCCGCTCAGCAAGGAAGAATCCACTGCTCCAAAACCGCCATAAAAAAGCCAGACTACGGTTTGCAACTGCACATGGGGACAGAGATCGTACTTTTTGGAGAAATGTCCTCTGGTCTGATGAAACAAAAATAGAACTGTTTGGCCATAATGACCATCGTTATATTTGGAGGAAAAAGGGGGATGCTTGCAAGCCGAAGAACACCATCCCAACCGTGAAGCACGGTGGTGGCAGCATCATGTTGTGGGGGTGCTTTGCTGCAGAAGGGACTGGTGCACCTCACAAAATAGATGGCATCTCTACTATTATTCTGACATTTCACATTCTTAAAATAAAGTGGTGATCCTAACTGACCTAAGACAGAGAATATTTACTTGGATTAAATGTCAGGAATTGTGAAAAACTGAGTGTAAATGTATTTGGCTAAGGTGTATGTGAACTTCCGACTTCAGCTGTATATCTTCCTGATCACGGGAGGTGAGATGGACTTTTCATAAAGCACTGATAATCACGTGATTAAAGATGATATGCAGAGAAGGAGACGGCTGTTGGAGTAGCAAGCCTGCAGAGTACGTTTCAATCCATTCATTAATTTACTCCCACGACATCATCCACTGGGGTGATATGATGCTAGATATGTGTGTTTACTGCCTCAACTTCTACCCAGAGTCTACTCAGTCTCTGTACGTACACAAACTCCCACTGTGAAACATATTCCTGTATTGCTGTTCTCAGTAGCTTGTTAGTGGTTTTCACTTGGAGCTGTGTGTCTGTAGGGCAGGTGTACTGACCGCTAGGCTGCTGTAGTGGAGCTGGTGTCACCACCAGGGTGCACTATAATACTCTGAGTCATCCACTGCCATCTGTCTCTCTGTCTCTCTGTCTCTCTCTCTCTCTCTGTCTCTCTCTCTCTCTGTCTCTCTGTCTCTCTGTCTCTCTCTCTCTCTCTCTCTCTCTCTGTCTCTCTGTCTCTCTGTCTCTCTGTCTCTCTCTCTCTCTCTCTCTCTCTCTCTCTCTCTCTCTCTGTCTCTCTCTCTGTCTCTCTGTCTCTCTCTCTCTCTCTCTCTCTCTCTGTCTCTCTCTCTGTCTCTCTCTCTCTCTCTCTCTCTCTCTCTCTCTCTCTCTCTCTCTCTCTCTCTCTCTCTCTCTCTCTCTCTCTCTCTCTCTCTCTCTCTCTCTCTCTCTCTCTCTCTCTCTCTCTCTCTGTCTCACACACACACACAGAGATCTTCTGCTATGCTTGGTTCTCTGTAAGCGATGGGGTTTGTGTGTTCATGGAAAACGCACACTGGTCCCTACATGTCGACGATAACAAGTACCATCCATTAGAAAAAGAAGCGTTTGAAAGTTAACTCTGGGTGCATAATAATTTGTTTTTCTTTGATAAACAGTTTTTCGCCACATGAAAGAGCAATTTTTCAGTTCTTGGAAATCGGGACCCGGCTTTGAGAGCGTGAACGAGAGAAACCACTGTGAAATGAATGGTAATTGAATTGGGAAAGAGGCTGAGTTTATTCAGAGTGTAATGACTATGGTTAGTTCACATGAGAGATGAGTTGAGAGATGGGTTTGAAGGAAGAGACAAAACAGCCAAGTGACTTACAGGACAAAAATGGAATAATATTGTCTTTTCAAAATACAATTTGTTGGAATTCGTCTGTCAAAATTGTTGGTTGAAGGGTTTGACCTGGGAGATACAACTTTAATAGCACCGTGATGAGGCAGCTGCTTTGTCTCTATTTGGGAACCCTTGTCCTCTATGGGACAGTTATTAATGACCTATCAATCCCCAGTACAACACATTGCGTAGCCCTATTATGAGACCGACTGCAGTGAGGAGCAACAGAACAGAAGCAGGCCTTTTTGGAGGGTGTCTCACACCAACCGTTATTCTAGAGAGGACATTCATTTGGTGCTAATTAGTATTTTTCTACAGGATTGTGTGTGTGAGTGGAGAGAACGCTGCTTTGATTAAGTACAGTAATACAGAGCTCTGCAGACACTACAGATGTTCATTTAATGGCCTGGAACTTAATGAGACTGGCTGAGGAGACACACACACACACACACACACACACACACACACACACACACACACACACACACACACACACACACACACACACACACACACACACATCACGTTTCAAGGCTTATTATACAACACTACACTGTGAGTTATTAACAGCAACATTAAATATGAAATATGGCTGTGTGTGTGTCCGCTCCAATATGTCCTGTCACGCTGTGTTTGTGTAAATCCTGGTCCTGCGGGAAGGCAACAGGCTGCCACTTCACGATCAGGGACGTGGCCGACAACACTATCAGCTCTCTTTGTCTTTCTCTATCACAGCAGTGGGAGCCACAATGCTGTTTACGATGTTCTCATACTGAGGAGGACGATTCAGATACTAAAATATTCTCTTTCTTTCGCTCTTTTTCTCTCCCCCCCCGCTCTCCCTCTAGGTGGGGTGTGTATAGCCCAGTCTCTGAAGATCCCGCGTGAACCCAAGCCAGGGGAGTTTGATAAGATCACCATGCGTCTGCTGGAGACGTCCAACGCCAGGGCTGTCATTATGTTCGCCAACGAGGACGACATACGGTATGTCGTACAGCCCCCTCCCCCAAAAAAACAACAACACACGACTACACCTCTATAGCCTATCCCTACATCACTACACACACACCCTTGTACCTTTCTACCCCGGTATGCCAAGTGTCGGTCGTAAACTCCAGTCCTGACTCCTTCTCTCTCCCTCTATCTCCCCTTCCTCTTTCTCTTCCCTCCTCCCCCTTCCCCCTTTCTCCTTCCTTCTACCTCTCTCTCAGGCGTATCCTGAACGCGGCCAAGCACAACAACCAGACTGGTCACTTCCTGTGGGTGGGGTCAGACAGCTGGGGCTCCAAGATCTCTCCTGTGATTGGCCAGGAGCGGGTGGCTGAGGGAGCCATTACCATCCTGCCCAAACGAGCCTCCGTGGACGGTACAGACAGAAGCCATTTTAGATGACAGTGTTTTGAGGGGAAAGAGTTAAAGACACATTATACCCTCGACAAGGTTGA
Organism: Salvelinus namaycush; assembly: GCF_016432855.1. Lineage (NCBI taxonomy): Eukaryota > Metazoa > Chordata > Actinopteri > Salmoniformes > Salmonidae > Salvelinus > Salvelinus namaycush. The sequence continues at coordinate 33,281,838 of NC_052312.1, forward strand.
CATCACGTCATACCAGATGTTTACAGGTCTGTATTTACGTGTCATGTCACTCACTGACCCCTCCTCTACCCCCCTCCTCTTCTCCTACCTCTCCTCTGTCCTCTCCCCCTTCCTCTCTTCCTTCCTCATCCTCTCCCCCACAGCGTTTGACCGGTACTTCCGGAGCCGCTCTCTGTCCAACAACAGGAGGAACGTGTGGTTCGCTGAGTTCTGGGAGGAGAACTTTGGCTGCAAGCTGGGGATGCATGGCAAGCGCCCCGGAAGCCCCAAGAAATGCACAGGCAAGATATAATGGCGCTGGAGCACAGGAGGATGGGTATTGGCTCAGTACAGTGGTGAAGGGTGGGTAATGTAGGCCAGGAATAGTAGTAAAGCAGAGGAGTATGGGTAATCTAGGCTGGCAGAAGAGTTAATGCCCTATAATCATCCCTAGACAGGCTACTTAATATCAACTCTGTTCACACGTCATTGAGCATGGATAGCTTTACTCTCTAAGGAGAATGGTTTGTTCTATATGAACACCTGCTGTGTGCTCAGAGCTCTGTGCAAATGACATGAAATGATATGCAGAGTACAGTAGAGCCCCCTGGCTGGTCCTGCATGGATGAGTCTGGAGAGAAGTGTGTGTGACAGTGTGTGTACACAGTCTGTGCAGTTTGGGCTTGTAGAACAGTGTTTGTTGGTGTGTATAACTGTGTGTGAAATAGTGTGTGACAGTGTGTGTTCACACAGTCTGTGCAGTGTGGGCTTGTAGAATGGTGTGTGTGTGTATCAGTGACAATGTGTGTATCAATGTGTGTGTCGACACAGCTGATATTTTGGTTCCAGGTGAGATTTTGAGGTTTTTCAGTGTCTGACTTCATCACAGCTCGCTAGCCGAAGGTCCACTTATACATGTGGTGAAGAACAGTGGCGATCGATGCTGTTTAAGATTTTTTTAAAAAACATTTATGAGCATGGCCTTATTTCTATTAAAGCGTATTGGATGACTTATTGGATGACTGTCATTCATTTTCCATTCGCCCAGCTCAATGTACATCGATTGGTTTAGGCTACTACATGATACTCAGACTTTCCCTATACCCATCATGAGATTGCTACAACCTAGCCTATGAATAAAAGGTTACAATGAAGGATCACACAGGTCGAGAGAAAAATTTGAGGTGACAGACAGTGACACACTCAAAACCACCTTGAACACTCTTGCCTGCATCGAGCTGATCTAGGGTGTATTCATTAGTCCAACAAGTTGCAAACAGGAGTTTCTAATGAACAAAATCTGTTATGTTTGTCCCCGTTTTAGTTCCGTTTGCTTCCGGGAAAAGTTTTTCAACAGAATTGGCTGAATGAATACACCCCTGATCACTCATAAACACAGTTCACTTTCATAGCAGCCACGTTGTATTCCTTCTCGCATCTATGCGCTCTCTTCCTCTCACCTTTTCAGCTGTATGTGACCAGGCGAAAGAACCTTTCCAAGCCAAACCATAACCGCTACACACAGCCTATATCGTTGTCCCCATATTAGCTAAAGAAATGTCATAGTCAACATAGCTAATAGAACTAACGCGTTAGTAAACAAACCCACTACAATCATGCAGTGACGTTACAGTGTACAGTCAGTATGCAGTTTAGCAGTTACACTGGTGGGCCCCGGTGGCAATAAATTTGTAAAACCAAAAGCGTACCCTGACTTGGAAGAGTTCCAGTGTTGTGTTGGATAGTCATTGACCCCCCCCCCCCACACGCACACACACACATTTTCCCACACTGCTACTCTCTTTTATTATCTATGCATAGTCACTTTACCTCTACCTACATGTACAGTACCAGTCAAAAGTTTGGACACACCTACCGTACTCATAAAAGGGTTTTTCTTTATTTTTACTATTTTCTACATTGTGGAATCATAGTGAAGACTTCAAAACTATTAAATAACACATATGGAATCATGTGGAAACCAAAAAATTGTTTAAACAAATGAAATGTTATATTTGCGATTCTTCAAAGTGGCCTCCCTTTGCCTTGATGACAGCTTTGCACTTTTGGGGAATAGGTTGTGTTAGTGTTTGCAGCATGTATCAGTGTATTGTAGCCAGTGTGTGTGTGTGTGTGTGTGTGTGTGTGTGTGTGTGTGTGTGGGGGGGGGGGGTTTAAATAGTAAGCTGTGTGAGCAGTTGTATCTGCACCTGTCGCAGGCTGCAGGACTATCATACTTAAACGACTGAGTCAGCAGCACCTCTAGACATCAGTGTGTGTACTTGTTTGTTTAGTGCAACACTTTTAAACCAGGTGGTTCTCTTTGAGTTTGTGTATAAAGCTGGAACATGCCCTCTCTCTCTCTCTCTCTCTCTCTCTCTCTCTCTCTCTCTCTCTCACTTTCTCTCTCTCACGCTCTCACTCTCATTCTCGCTTTCTCTCTAGTGTCTCTCTCCTCTCTCTCTCTCTCTCTCTCTCTCTCTCTCTCTCACTTTCTCTCTCTCACGCTCTTGCTCTCACTCTCGCTCTCTCTCTAGTGTCTCTCTCCTCTCTCTCTGTCCTCTCATTTTGAAGCCACTGTAGTAGGCACTCAGCCGATGGTAGATAGGGGCCAGTGCTCTGGTGACTCTCTCTGGTGTGTCTGTGTATGGAGAGCCCTGTAGTGGCGCGGAGTGTCAGAGTCGATTCATTTCTATTGCGAACCTTTGCATCATCAACACGGAAACCAATCAGCTGCCTCGGCTCGATCCTGCTGTTTGGGGTCATTGTCGTGTCAGCTAGCAGAGTGTGTGCGTGTGTGCGTGTGTGCGTGTGTGTGTGTGTGTGTGTGTGTGTGTGTGTGTGTGTGTGTGTGTGTGTGTGTGTGTGTGTGTCTGCGTGTCTGCGTGCGTGTGAGCCCTCTCCACACCTCTCTTGTCCTTCTGCTGGGAATACATGAATACAGTGGGCTAATGAGTATCACCCTCAGACACAACCCTATAGACCTCAATCAACAGTTGTATTTACAAAACACACACACACACACACACACACACACACACACACACACACACACACACACACAGACACACACACACACACACACACACACACACACACACACACAGAATCTCTGCCTGAAATGTACTGGATGTTCGTCAGTCTTGGCTGAGACCAGAGGGAACACAATGTCTCTTTCAGAGTGGTTGATTCTATATCAAAACACTGCTCACAGAAGCACTGAGGTGTAACATATTTTCTTTACTCCTGCGCGTGTGCGCGTGCGTGTGATCGTCTGAAGGATGGAGCCGTCAGCAGTCTGAGAGCTAAAGCTGCCTGATTCCCTCAATTTATTACCCGGTTGTTCCTGCACGGGGTGATTTCCTCACAGGGGCCTAAACGAATCCCGCTCACCGGTGAACGGGATTGGCTCTGACAGAGGCAATGAAGCAGGGGTCCACACGCTGGAATTAGGGCGCAGGACAGCCAGGCCGGGAGGGAGAACACAGGCAGGCAGACAGGCAGCACGTAAGTGAGCACGCTCGCACGGACAAACAACTTGGAATCAGGGCGCAGGAAAGGTTGGCAGACAGATAGAAAGGGAACACGTTTGTTGGCTGAAGGATACAGCACCCTTACCTCTGTGTTTATGTGGACTGCAACACGGCCACGGTTCTCCATTAAGCCCCTGTTTTGTAGGATAACAAATAATCCTTGAAGCAGCAAGTTATGAGCAGAGGAGCATCGGTGTTCTTTCGCAGTCACAGCCGCCCTGCCATCTGCTAGGGCTCTCTAATTGAGACCCAGGCTCCGTTTCGGCCTACTCCTTCTCCTCGTTTAGTCCGATGATCACGTGTGCCGGCCTATACTGTATGTCAACTCACCCTCAATGGATGACATGGGGCTCTGGTTTAAACTCTTTCTTACTATAGTTGTGCTTGTTTTGGCTTTGTGTGTCTGTGTACACGTGCATGCGTGCATGTGCATGCGCTCTTATATGCATGTGCTGTCACGAATCCCGCTTCCTGAGTCTGGGTTTGCCTGTGTGTCTGTCCTGGAGTGTGTTTCAGGTGTCCTGGAACGCACCCTGTCTGGTTGCCGGGCGAATTAGCTTGTTGGGAGATTGATGTTCACCCGCACCTGTGTCCCATCAGTAATCTGCACACCTGTCCTGATCATCATCTCTCCCCTTCAAAAGCTCTGACCTGACTTCCATTCCCTGCCGGATCGTTAGCCATGAACAGTATGTTGTGCCATAGTATCAGACTCCAGTTGGATAGTATTTGTTTTGTTATTTTTGTTTACATATTGCTTGCCTTGAACTTACCTCCGTTTGTTTTGCCTTCAGTGACTCACCCGGATCATTCACCCCATTCACGCCTGGTCGACGGAGGATTCCGCTACTCCATTGGATTCACCTATTTACTCCCATCAATTCACCACCGCTGCCCGCTACGCCACCTGGATATATCTACCCATTCACATTTACTTGTAAATAAATACTCACCTTCTTCCTATGCACCTTGTCCTGGTCTGCTTCTGGGTTCAATTTTGAAAGAACGTGACAGAACGATCCGGCCAACAATGAACCCAGCGGACCTGGACTCCGTTTGCCATGCCATTACCCAGCAGGGGAAGACATTGGGACAACACAATACGGCGCTACAGGAGATAACGAGTTCAATCCAGAACTTATCTGCTAGCTTGACACAAATCCAGGATCAGCTCAGTTTGCCGGCGATTCATTCACCACCTGTTTCACCCATCTCACCTGCCGGGTCTGGAGCGGTTTCATTCCGTGAACCCAAGGTACCGACGCCTGATAAATATGAAGGGGATTTGGGAAGATGCCGTTCGTTTCTTATGCAGTGTGGGTTAGTGTTTGATCTGCAGCCCCATTCTTACGCCACGGACAAGGCTAGGATAGCCTTTGTTATTGAACTGCTGCGTGGAAGAGCTCTGGAATGGGCTTCAGCCATTTGGGAACGACAGGGAACCTGCACGGCTTCATATCAGGAGTTCACGGGAGAGATGAGAAAGCTTTTTGATCATCCAGTCCGAGGTAAGGACGCAGCTAAACGTTTGTTTTTTCTTCGCCAAGGAGCTCGCAGTGTGGCAGATTTTATGATCGAGTTCAGGACATTGGCGGTGGAGAGTGGTTGGAATGAGGAGTCACTACAAGCGTTTTTTTACAAGGGGTTGTCGGAGGAACTTAAGGACGAGCTGATATCTTATCCAGAGCCTAGTGACCTAGACAGCTTGGTCACTTTATCTATTCGGGTAGATAATAGAGTCCGAGAGAGAAGGAGGGAGAAGCAGTGGGGCCCATCCAATCAATCAGCCACTCGGTTACCATTCGGTTCAGGAAGTGAACCAGAAAGTATTGATCGTTATTCCCCACACGGTATTAGTGGAGGGGTCTTGCCACCAGATTCTGAACCAATGCAAGTGGGGCGACACGGGCTAACTAAGGAGGAGCGCCAACGTAGACGTAAGACCGACAGCTGTTTCTACTGTGGTAGCTCGGGACATTACATCTCCGCTTGTCCACAGCGCCCGTTAAACTGCCCGGCTCGCTAGTTTTGGGAGGAATTTTAGCGAGCCAGTTTCAATCTCTCAAGGATCCTGTCAGACCCCGTTTTCCTGCGACCCTTATGAATAAGGATCAGAGATTAGAGATGAACGCTCTTATCGATTCAGGTGCCGATGGCAGCTTTATTGATGCCGACTTGGTGGAACAGCTGGGGCTTTCCAAGGAGCAATTGCCGGAAGCCATTGAAGCAACCACTCTGAACGGGAGTAGTCTGGCACGGATCACTATGAGGACTGAACCGGTTAAGATGTTGGTGTCGGGGAATCATTCAGAGTTGATCTCCTTCCTCATTCTGTCCTCGCCCCATGTTCCTCTGGTTCTTGGTTACCCCTGGCTGAAGGAACACAATCCCTCGTTTGATTGGGTGACGGGTAAGGTAACTAGTTGGAGCATTGAGTGTCATGCTAACTGCCTTAGGACTGCCTGTTCTCCTGCTGTTTCCAGTCAGGTCAGTGACTCTGCTCCTCCTGATTTGTCTCTGGTTCCAGAAACATATCACGAGTTGGGTGAAGTATTCAGTAAACAGAAGGCTCTGTCCCTTCCTCCCCACCGACCTTATGACTGTGCGATTAATCTGTTTCCTGGAGCTGCCTTTCCCAAGGGACGGTTATACAGTATCTCTCGACCTGAACGTGAGGCCTTGGAGACCTACATCAAGGAGTCTCTAGCTGCAGGTCTCATTCGGCCCTCGTCATCACCTCTGGGAGCAGGATTTTTTTTTGTGAGCAAGAAGGATGGCTCTCTTCGACCGTGTATTGATTATCGGGGGTTGAATGATATTACGGTCAAGAACAAGTATCCCCTTCCCTTGATGAGCTCGGCTTTCGATTCCTTACAGGGTGCTACGGTTTTTACGAAGCTTGATTTACGTAATGCGTATCATTTGGTTCGGATCAAAGAGGGGGACGAGTGGTTGACTGGGTTCAATACTCCGATGGGACATTTTGAGTACCAAGTGATGCCGTTTGGACTGACCAACGCTCCGGCTGTGTTCCAAAGTATGGTAAATGACGTTCTGAGAGATATGATTGGAATTTTTGTGTTCGTCTACCTGGATGATATCCTCATCTTCTCGAAGGAGCTTTCTAGCCACGTTCTGCATGTCAAGCAGGTCCTGCAGCGGTTATTGGAGAACCGTCTGTTCGTGAAGGCTGAGAAGTGTGATTTTCACGCCCACACGACGTCATTTCTCGGGTACATCATATCCAGGGGAGAGATCAAGATGGACCAAGAGAAGGTTCGGGCGGTTCGGGATTGGGTCCAGCCCGGTACGAGATTGCAGCTCCAGAGATTTCTGGGGTTTGCGAACTTCTATCGGAGGTTTATCCGTGATTACAGCCGGGTGGCCGCCCCTTTAACTGCCCTGACGTCTTGCACCAGAAATTTCTGTTGGACTCCTGAGGCAGACCGAGCATTTCTGGACTTGAAGAGCCGATTCACCAACGCCCCGATTCTCTCTCAACCTGACACTTCCCGTCAGTTTGTTGTTGAAGTGGACGCGTCTGATGTGGGGGTGGGCGCCATCCTGTCCCAGCGTAGCTCCACTGACGGTAAACTCCATCCCTGCGCTTTCTACTCTTGTCGTCTTTCTCCAGCTGAAAGAAACTACGATGTGGGTAACCGGGAGCTTCTCGCTGTGAAGCTTGCCTTGGAGGAGTGGCGTCACTGGTTGGAGGGAGCGGAGCAACCGTTTGTGGTCTGGACTGACCACAAGAATCTGGCTTACGTGCAATCGGCTAAACGTCTCAACGCCCGTCAGGCCAGGTGGGCGTTGTTTTTTGGACGCTTCAATTTTTCCCTGACGTTCCGACCTGGGTCGAAGAACGGGAAGGCGGACGCCCTGTCCCGGATGTTCTCTAAGACGGAGGAGAGTGGGGCCAAGACTGAGACGATTCTTCCCCAGAATGTTGTCGTGGGAACCGTTACATGGAGGATTGAGGAGGATGTGATGGCGGCCCTTCGGACGCAGCCCGGCCCTGGTAACGGTCCACCCGGTCGGTTGTTCGTGCCTGAGTCGGTCCGTTCTGCTGTTCTTCAGTGGTCCCACGCCAGCAAGATAGCTTGTCACCCTGGCGTTGCTCGGACTATGTCGCTACTGCGCAGACGATTTTGGTGGCCTGCCATGGGAGAAGATACCCGGAGGTTTGTTGCCGCATGTCCTGTTTGTGCTCAGAACAAAAGTACCAATCGGCCCAGCTCTGGGCTTCTTCACCCCCTACCTATTCCTCGGCGACCTTGGTCGCATCTGGCCCTGGATTTTGTCACAGGATTGCCCCCTTCTGTTGGGAACACGGTCATTCTGACCATTGTGGACAGATTCAGCAAGTTTGCTCATTTTGTCCCTCTCTCCAAGCTTCCATCGGCTACGGAGACGTCTGAGATCTTGGTTAGGGAGGTTTTCAGGGTCCACGGATTGCCCAGTGACATTGTTTCTGACCGTGGTCCTCAGTTTACCTGTGCTGTCTGGAGATCTTTCTGTTTGGCCATTGGAGCTACAGTCAGTCTCACTTCTGGATTTCATCCACAATCTAATGGTCAGGCGGAGAGAGCCAACCAGAAGATGGAGTCCACGCTGCGTTGTCTTGTCTCCTCTGATCCTACCTCTTGGTCATCTCAATTACCCTGGGTCGAGTATGCCCATAATACCCTTCCGTCATCTGCCACTGGGATGTCCCCCTTCCAATGCCTGTACGGTTACCAACCTCCTTTGTTTCCTTCTCAGGAAAGGGATCTCTCGGTTCCCTCTGTCCAGACCCACATTCGTCGTTGCCACCGGACCTGGCATCGGGCCAGGAAGGCTCTCCTTAGAGTGTCTGACCGGTATCAGATCCAGGCGAATCGTCGCCGTATTCCTGCCCCAGCTTATACGGTCGGAGATAAGGTTTGGTTGGCTACAAGGGATCTTCCTCTACGGACTGAGTCGAGAAAGTTGTCACCGAAGTTCATTGGTCCGTTTGTAGTGGAGAGAATCATTAATCCTGTTGTGGTTCGACTCAAGTTGCCTGCAACTCTTAGAGTACATCCCACCTTTCATGTCTCCTGCCTCAAGCCGGTTCACCTCAGTCCTCTGTTGCCCCCTCCTCCTCGTCCTCCTCCTCGGATGATCGGAGGTGGTCCTGTGTACACGGTGCGCCGCATCATGGACTCCAGACGGCGGGGTCGAGGGTACCAGTATTTAGTGGATTGGGAAGGATATGGTCCAGAGGAGAGGAGTTGGATTCCTCGGCGTCAGATCCTGGATGACGACCTGCTTCGTGACTTCTACCGCCTCCACCCTGGCGCTCCAGGTAGTCCGCCCGGTGGCGTTCGTCGGAGGGGGGGTACTGTCACGAATCCCGCTTCCTGAGTCTGGGTTTGCCTGTGTGTCTGTCCTGGAGTGTGTTTCAGGTGTCCTGGAACGCACCCTGTCTGGTTGCCGGGCGAATTAGCTTGTTGGGAGATTGATGTTCACCCGCACCTGTGTCCCATCAGTAATCTGCACACCTGTCCTGATCATCATCTCTCCCCTTCAAAAGCTCTGACCTGACTTCCATTCCCTGCCGGATCGTTAGCCATGAACAGTATGTTGTGCCATAGTATCAGACTCCAGTTGGATAGTATTTGTTTTGTTATTTTTGTTTACATATTGCTTGCCTTGAACTTACCTCCGTTTGTTTTGCCTTCAGTGACTCACCCGGATCATTCACCCCATTCACGCCTGGTCGACGGAGGATTCCGCTACTCCATTGGATTCACCTATTTACTCCCATCAATTCACCACCGCTGCCCGCTACGCCACCTGGATATATCTACCCATTCACATTTACTTGTAAATAAATACTCACCTTCTTCCTACGCACCTTGTCCTGGTCTGCTTCTGGGTTCAATTTTGAAAGAACGTGACATGTGCGCGTGTGTGTGTGTACATTACTCTCGTCGTAGATGGGTAGCAGAGCTGACTGCAGCAGGCAGGGCCGTCACAGTGTGTTCAGCAGGACATCCATCCATCAGTGTTACCTCTGAATAATCCTTCTATACTAGGAGACCACTGCTGCCACCAACACCACTCTCCTATCAGCCTGGCTGTTCTAGTGCTGCTGACACAGACACACACACACACACACACACACGTGTAGCAGAGAGAGAGAGAGAGACTGTACCTCTGCCGGTTCTCTCCAGGTAAGCAGCTGTGCTAGCACCATGTGACCTGTCTGATCTTCATTAAACTAAACACGGCTTAATTAGTCACAACAGGGACAACTGGCAGCCCTCAGAGGACCTGGCTTGACTGCACACCTGTGTGTCTGTCTGCGCCTGGCTGCTCCACTGGGCTTGTACCTGTTAGATTGATGTCAGAGTCTCATGTGCCTTCAGACACACACACACACACACACACACACACACATAAACAAAAACACACACACAAACACAGCCCGCTTGTGCTGGGCCTGTGACATGAGTTCGGGAGAACAACCGTTGCTCCGGTAATACGTTTTCACGGTCCAGTTTACTTTTAACAATAGCACCTCTCTCCTGTGGTAACTTCGTCCTCCTCCACTCTCTCCTTTCCTCCACTCTCTTTCTCACTCTCTCATCTTAACGTTCCTGCTCCTCTCTGTCACTCTCTCTCTCTCTCTCCATCTTCTGCAAAGCCTCAGTTTCGAACGTGAGGAGAAGGAGAGAAGAGGGGGAGTGATGGGAAGGAGAGGAAATGATTGAGCATTTAAAATATGAATTGACTTTGTCACTGGTAATGTCTGAGTCATTAATTATCTTTCTCTCTCGTCCAACACTACACCAAACCCTAGCTCCAGTCCCAGGGACATGTTCTCCCTCTGATGATTACTTTACAGCCGGGTTTATACTGTCTTTACTGGTGTGGAACGTGATGAAGAATACTCATACCATGGTTTAATGCTTGGCTCAAGATCACTGTTGTCAGTATCTATATATTTAGGCCTATTGATTGTTCATGCCTGTCTTGGCGGTTTGGCACTTTACTTTTTAAGGGAAAGCTAAAAGATGTTGGAGAAGAGTTGTGGGTGTAAGTTGGAACTGGTTCATTTTTGTGAAATTGAGAAAGCAAACGTACGCAGGTATGTGTGTGTACCTGTTCTCTATATGTGTGTGTGGGTGTGTGTGTGTGTGTGTCAGACGAGATATGAGCAGGTGTTGGTTTAGGGCTGGAGATGTGTCAGTCAGTCCGCACATGCATACATGTAAGCATTTATGAGTGCACATTGTGCATTATGTTTGTGTGTGTGTGTGTGTGTGTGTGTGTGTGTGTGTGTGTGTGTGTGTGTGTGTGTGTGTGTGTGTGTGTGTGTGTGAGAGAGTGTGTTTGTGTCTTTACAGTGTGTGTGTGTGTGTGTGTGTGTGTGTGTGTGTGTGTGTGTGTGTGTGTGTGTGTGTGTGTGTGAATGGGGAGCAGTACCCTGGGCATGTTCTCTCTATCTTGTCAGCTGGATCCTGACGTGTTCAGGATGTGTGTGATAAATGAATGCTGTGTTAATCTCATGCCTTTATGATAATATATTCATCACCATCTGAATGTGTGTGGTGTTTCATTTGTAATTATTATAAAATAGTTTCTCTTTCTAATTATAATATTGTGTATTTAATTTACATATTTATAAAGTGGGGAAAGTGCCCTGTGTTGAACAAATGGAAAGGCTTTGTGTGGTGAAGAGAGAGAGAGAGAGAGAGAGAGAGAGAGTTGTCTGAGAGAGAGGGGGGGGATTGAATTTGCAATCCTAATTGACGTTTAATTGAGAAGCTTGTTTAAATCATTAGGTCCTCTGTCAGCCGTGTTGCCATCAATCACTGCTTAAGGTGCCATATTGTTCCCTACAGATAAATCACAGCACTTAGCCTATTACCATGCTAGCATCGGCCTGTCAAACCACTCAGACTGTTGGATCTCTACCGCTCTATTAAAAAACAGGCAGTGTTTTTGATGTGTGTGTGGGTGATTTATGTCCTGATATGTGTGTGGGGGGGTTGTTTATGTCCCGATGTGTGTGTGTGTGTGTGTGTGTGTGTGTGTGTGTGTGTGTGTGTGTGTGTGTGTGTGTGTGTGTGTGTGTGTGTGATTTATGTCCTGATATGTGTGTGGGTGATTTATGTCCTGATATGTGTGTGTGTGGGTGATTTATGTTCTGATATGTGTGTGTGTGTGTGGGGGGGGGGGGGGGGGGGGGTGATTTATGTCCTGATATATATGTGTGTGTGTGTGGGTGATTTATGTCCTGATATGTGTGTGTTGGGGTTGTTTATGTCCTGATGTGTGTGTGTGTGTGTGTTGGTGATTTATGTCCTGATATGTGTGTGTGGGGGTGATTTATGTCCAGATATATATGTGTGTGTGTGGGTGATTTATGTCCAGATATATATGTGTGTGTGGGGGTGATTTATGTCCAGATATATATGTGTGTGTGTAGGTGATTTATGTCCTGATATGTGTGTGTGTGGGTGATTTATGTTCTGATATATATATGTGTGTGTGGGTGATTTATGTCCTGATATGTGTTTGTGTGTCGGTGATTTATGTCCTGATATGTGTGTGTGTGTGTGTGTGTGTGTGTGTGTGTGTGTGTGTGTGTGTGTGTGTGTGTGTGTGTGTGTGTGTGTGTGTGTGTGTGTGTGATTTATGTCCTGATATGTGTGGGTGATTTATGTCCTGATATGTGTGTGTGTGTGATTTATGTCCTGATATATATATATATGTGTGTGTGTGTGTGTGTGTGTGTGTGTGGGTGATTTATGTCCTGATATGTGTGTGTGTGGGTAATCTATGTCTTGTAAAAATATGCAGCATTGGTGTTTTTCAATGCATGATGTTGATAAAGGTGAGGTAACCTTGTGTTAAGTGGCATCTCCTTCTCTGAGACCTGGAAAGGGAAGCGTCTCAGAGTAGGAGTCCTGCTGATCTAGGATAACATCCTCCCTGTCCATGTAATCTTATTCATTATGATCTAAAAGGCAGAACTGATCCTAGATCGGCACTCCTACTCCGAGACGACTACTTTATGAAGTTGGGCCCTGAAGTAAGTCAATCCTGTCCTGTACTGTTTGCTTTGTGGTACGGATGGTTGCTCTTGCAGTGAAAAGTGCTGGTGGCAGCATTGTACTGAATGCAGGTTGACCTGCATCACTTATAAAGACATCACCTTTGATTGGTTGCTGATGACAGACCAGGTAGATTGTTTGGATGTGTCTTTTCTAAATGAACCCTCATCTCAGAGCACTGCAGGTATGAGACCCTGCTGGGTGGTGGGATAGCCGCGGCTTTGCAGAGTTAAAGGGATACTTCAGTCAGATAAACTTGTGGTTACAATTTTTTGTCTCTGCATGTAGTTTGAAGGAAGTCTGCATGTAGTTTGAAGGAAGTCACTAACTAGCGTTAGCGCAATGACTGGAGGTTTATGGTAACTGCTAGCATGCTGTTTATGTGTGTGTGGGTGCGTGACTGTGCACGTTTCTGTGTGTGTGTGTGTGTGTGTGTGTGTGTGTGTGTGTTAGTGTGTGTGTGTGTGTGTGTGTGTGTGTGTGTGTGTGTGTGTGCGCAAGTTTGTAAGAGAACAAATATCTGCCTCTACAGCCAGGCTTATTATTACACAGTCACAATGAGCTATGCAAATTCTCCCTGCCTTCCGCCTGTGTTCTCCCAGATTATTAAAGCACAGCAGAACGGGCAAACTTAATTTAGCAGGGCTGGGGCTGCCATCGTCTGAGCTGACAGTGATTGTGACGGGGAAGGGAACGGCTGCGGTGTGTGTGAGACAGAGAGATAGAGAGCGAGTGTGTGCATATGTGTGCACTGTGTACGCACTGTACATGCGTGCATGCGTGCAATACGTGTGTATGACAGGGCTGGATCTCCTGTGTGTGACATGGCTGGGACAGACAAGGACAGACAGACAGTAAACATGACAACTGCTGCACCTCACCCTGCCAGCCAGTCAGCTAGGGAGGGAAACTGTAATGATGCAATTGAAGGAAATGGAACACCATTGTTTTCTGTAACGGCAGTAGCTCCACCAACCCTCCCCTGTAAGTCAGTAGAGGGAATGCAGAAGGTATCTAGTCCTCCATGCTTGTGCCTGAAATGGCACCCTATTCCCTATATAGTGCCCTACTTTTGACCAGAGCCCTATGGGTACACAATATAGGGAATAGGATACGCCCTATGTAGTCTTATCTGGGGACTGAGTTGAGATGGATGCCATTTTCTTTATTAGGAGCTCAAAAGGGTGATTATATGGTTGGCTGGACTGTAAGCCTGCTGTGTGGTGTGTGTGTGTGTGTGTGTGTGTGTGTGTGTGTGTGTGTGTGTGTGTGTGTGTGTGTGTGTGTGTGTGTGTGTGTGTGTGTGTGTGTGTGTGTGTGTGTGTGTGTGTGTGTGTGTGTGTGTGTGTGATTGTGGGGTTTATGCTGTGTGCCTGGGGCTTAGTAGTGATACAGTAGCTATCTCTCCAGCTTGTCAAGTCAAAGCCAGGATAGGATTCAGATTGAGTCTGATGGCTCAGCACCCGTCCCCAGTGTTTCTTTACTGGCCTGGGTTATGTCAGAGGACTGCTTCTTTATGTTATAAGCTCAAGGCACTGGGAGCTCTCTCCGATAGGATAAACTCACAGAGCCTATTTGGGATAAACTGAGTCAGTTCCTCTGTAGTCAGTGCCTACACCTGGTGGGATTACTCAGTGGTGGACTGGATGGCTCCGGACCTTGGGTGAAGCAGTACTTCTGATTTGCGTGGCTTTTAACTATTGGGGCTGATTTCTATGATGGCTCCAGCGGGCCCACAAAGTCCTTCTTAGTTGTTTGGTCTCTTGGGAAGTCAGCATCCATACCCTTTACTGTAGCTCAGACTGTATCCTTCATAGGGAATAACCAGGCGTGTGTGTTTGTCCTGCTCCTGCTAATGCATCACCTTCACGTGAGACTCGCCTGCTGTGTGGAAGCCGCTATAAAAACTGAATTGGATTTCCTTCTCCTGAGCCTATTAATTCTACACAGACACGCGTATTCACCTAGCCCGGGCATGTTTTTTTATTTACAATCTTTTTGCTTTTTTCCCCCCCAGAAAGCTTGTACTGAGTTATAAGCTGAAAGAATTCAATAAAAATGAGTTGCTTCTGAAAATCCACCTTTTTCCATTTTCTGTTGCAGTTCCAGTTTAATAACTTTGATGACAAGGGTAGAAAGGCATCATAATCAATTAGTGATTTTCATGTTTATGGATGAAGGAGTTTGTGCTTTCACCTCTTTATGAGCTAATGACGCTAATGATGTTATCAGTTACATAAGCACCTATTCGACTGCGTTAGAAAGAAAGTGTGTGTGTGTGTGTGTGTGTGTGTGTGTCACTGTGTGTATGCTCAACTGAATTAAACAACATTACCGGTACCGACAGATGTTTGTGTTTGTGCAAGAACAGTGGGACCAAGGTCACTGTTTTTTCTCTCACGGAAATGCCATTATAATGTAATGTTATACATTTAGCATCTTTGACAAATAGACACTTGGATGTCTTCCTCCACAGTGTAGCTAACTGTCCATCGGTCTCTCTCCTCTCTCCCAGGTCTGGAGAAGGTTGGTCGGGACTCGAGCTACGAGCAGGAGGGGAAGGTGCAGTTTGTGATGGATGCTGTGTATGCTATGGCCCATGCCCTGCACCGGATGCACCGGGAACTCTGCTATGGATACCCAGGCCTGTGCCCAAAGATGGCCAACATCGACGGCAAGGAACTACTCAGCCATATCAGAGCTGTCAACTTTAATGGTAAGTAGAGCACGGACACACACACACACACACACACATACTGTACACTCACACACACTACTCAGCCACATCCTCAACATCAACATCAACTTCGAGTCACACACCACTCCCACATCTTGAACATGCGTTAAGCTTTGATTACAGGGCTACTGTAGTTCATGAAGTAGTTAGTGAAATGGTTTACTTTTTGCCCCATTTTGTTTCCCCCTAGTGTCCTCTATGAGCCACGATCCATCCTCTGAGAGCAGTCCCCCCACAGAGTGCATAGGGTTACAAATGCTATTCCTTCTCAGTGATAGTTCCCTTTACTGGCTCTCACTGAAATAGTTAATAATACTACTACTACTACTAATA
The DNA here is from genome assembly GCF_016432855.1 of Salvelinus namaycush. Classification (NCBI taxonomy): domain Eukaryota; kingdom Metazoa; phylum Chordata; class Actinopteri; order Salmoniformes; family Salmonidae; genus Salvelinus; species Salvelinus namaycush. The sequence goes on from NC_052312.1 coordinate 33,297,506, forward strand.
CTACTGCTCTCTTCATATTTCTCTACTAATTATCTTGACTTATCCTGCTTCCTGTACCTGCTAATGGCATACTACATGAATTTGTTCTGTACCTTATTATGTGCACATCATTTTCTATATAGTGCGTTCGGAAAGTATTCAGACCCCATTTTGTTAGCTTACAGCCTTATTCTGAAATTGATTAAATCGTTTTTTTCCCTCATCAATCTACACACAATACCCCATAATGACAAAACAAAAACATGTTTGTAGACAAATGTATTACAAATAAAAACCTGAAATATCACATTTACATTAGTATTCAGGCCCTTTACCACGCACTTTTGTTGAAGCACCTTTGGCAGCGTTTACAGCCTCAAGTCTTCTTGGGTATGACGCTACAAGCTTGGCACACCTGTATTTGGGGAGTTTCTCCCATTCTTCTCTGCAGATCCTCTCAAGCTCTGTCAGGTTGGATGGGGAGCGTCGCTGCACAGCTATTTTCAGGTCTCTCCAGAGATGTTCGATCGGATGCAAGCTCAGGCTGGGCCACTCAAGGACCTTCAGAGACTTGTCTCCGAAGCCACTCCTGCGTTGTCTTGGTTGTGTGCTTAGGGTCGTAGTCCTTTTGGAAGGTGAACCTTCGCCCCAGTCTGAGGTCCTGAGCACTCTGGAGCAGGTTTTCATCAAGGATTTCTCTGTACTTTGCTCTGTTAATCTTTCCCTCGATGCTGACTAATCTCCCAGTCACTGCCGCTGAAAATCATCCCCACAGCATGATGCTGCCACCACCATGCTTCACCGTAGGGATGGTGCCTGGTTTCCTCCAGACGTGACGCTTGGCATTCAGGCCAAATAGTTCAATCTTGGTTTCATCAGTTCCATGTCTAGTCTCATAGCAAAGGCTTTGAATACTACTTACGTAAATAAGGTTTTTCAGCTTGACATTTTTTCAATACATTCAAATTTTTTCCCTTTGTCATCATGGGTTATTGTGTGTAGATTGATGAGGAAAATGTTTAATTTAATACATTTTTTAATAAGGCTGTACTTAACAAAATGTGGGAAAAGTTAAGGGGTCTGAATACTTTCCGAATGCACTGTATGTTATGTAATTGAGCTATTTAACTAGAGGTGCCATTGGGTATCCATCCACTTCTCCTAACATGGTTTACAGCGCGTTGTGCTTGCTGCAGATGGTAAACAAGTTGGAGCTTGACTTGAGACTCAAGTAATGCTTTAAACGTGTCTTTATGAGCAGTGTGCTTATTTGACTGTTTTGTTCTTCTCGGCCCCTGAAGAACATACGTAGGCGAAAACAAATGATACATCTCCAACTAAATAACATCAGACAGTTCATTTGAATATGCATTTTCTGCTTCTTTTGGTTACAGCATGGCATTGTTTATCCAGCCGCCTGTTCACTTGTTATGTTTCCATTCAACTCTCGTGATTTGCAAAATTGCGTTGATCTATCTAAAAATGAATAGTCAGGCAGTTTTAAGACTGTAGGAGCATTAGGTCAAAAATGTATTCATACAGTGGCAGTGTCATCCACTCACAAACACTCAACAAAAATGTACACTCCATTATCATAAAAAACGTATTTCTCTCAACTTTTGTGCACAAATGTGTTTACATCCCTGTTAGTGAGCATTTATCCTTTGCCAAGGTAATTAATCCACCTGACAGGTGTGCATGTCAAGAAGCTGATTAAACAGCATGATCATTATACAGGTGCACCTTGTACAGGGGACAATAAAAGTCAACTCTAAAATGTGCAGTTTTGTCACACAACACAATGCCACAGATATCTCAAGTTTTGAGGAAGCGTGCAATTGGCATGCTGACTACAGGAGTGTCCAACAGAGCTGTTGCCAGAGAACTGAATGTTCATTTCTCTACCATAAGCCGCCTCCAACGTCGTTTTAGAGAATTTGGCAGTACGTTCAATCGGACTCACAACCGCAGACCACGTGTAACCACGCCACATCCGGCTTCTTCACCTGCGGTATCATCTGAGGCCAGCTACCTGATGAAACTGAGTATTTCTGTCTGTAATAAAGCTCTTTTGTGTGGAAAAAAACGAATTCTGATTGGCTGGGCCAGCTCCCCAGTGGGTGGGCCTGGCTCCCAAGTGGGTGCCCTCGCAAGCCTACCCATGGCTGCGCCCCTGCCCAGTCATGTGAAATCCATAGATTAGGGCCTAATGACTTTATTTCAATTGACTGATTTCTTCATACAGTATCAACTGTAACTCAGTAAAATCGTTGACATTGTTGCATGTTGGGCTTATACATTTCTTTCAGCATAGTACAGCACATGCAACTTCTCGCTGAGGGTTTGGATCTCTTGGCAGTGATAGCTAAGATATTGGGCTGATATACACAAGGTTGCTGGCTCAAGTCCTACTATGGCCATTCTAGGCGCGATGGTTACTAAAGCCACTGGTAACAAAGTACTTCACCACCATTTTAGACAGTAACCTCCCTTAATAGAGCTAAATGTCACTGCCCACTTGACTGAGATGAATGTAGAAGGGCACGGAGCAGAGAGGAGGCCTGACAAACTGCACTTTACCAGACTACTTACTAACGATCAGTAAATCTTCTCTCTATTGACTGCTGCTGGTTTTTCAACGGCCGAGAGGCACAAGATGAATTGCTGTAGGGCTGTTGATGTTGTTTACATCTAGTATCTCGTCTTCAACAGGCCCGGGGCTACTCCACGGCATGCTTTCAAGCTAACTACACAGAGAAGCAGCATGTTGTGTTTGGTATCGATTTCTGCCCCTCTGGAGTTCAACGGGAGGTTAATAGTAATGATACCAGAGGACGGAATGGGTTTTCTGCTGGGGACTGATCATGTTGTCGACTCATGTTGTTTTGTGTGGTTCAGCTGCAGCCTCTTATAGCACATCATGTCTGGCATACAGTAGCACGTTTAGGGCTGTTATTGGATAAAGGTACATGTGTGTGTGTAGACCTTACAGTGAAATGCTTACTTACAAGACCTTAACCAACAATGCAGTTCAAATGTTTTTTTTTAAACCTTTAAATTATTATTATTAAAGAGCAGCAGTAAAATAACAATAGCGAGGCTATATACAGGGTGTACCGGTACAAAGTCAATGTGCGGGGGCACAGGTTAGTCAAGGTAATTGAGGTAATATGTACATGTAGGTAGAGTTATTAAAGTGACTATGCATAGATAATAACAGAGAGTAGCAGTAGTGTAGGGGGGGGGTGCAAATAGTCTGGGTAGCCATTTGATTAAATGTTCGAGTCTTATGACTTGGGGATAGAAGCTGTTTAGAAGCCTCTTGGACCAAGACTTGGCGCTCCGGTACTGCTTGCCGTGCGGTAGCAGAGAGAACAGTCTATGACTAGGGTCATATTCCTTAGTATAGTATGCAGCTCATCTGCACCCGTTAGGAGGGCATTGAGTCGGACCATCCACAGTGCCCTTGACATGGAGGGGGGGCCAGGGATCCATACCAATCAAATGCAACTTAGAGGAGCTGTGCTGATCCGATAGGCCACAATCCCCCTGCTTACCGACACAGGCGGAAAATCAATCCAGCGAGAGGAAGAGCCTAATTCAGTAGTGAGGTTTCAGAACAATCTAGGGAAAACACACACCAGGCGTGGAGATATCTCATGCAGACACACACACACACACACACACACACACACACACACACACACACACACACACACACACACACACACACACACACACACACACACACACACACACACACACACACACACACACACACACACACACACACACACACACACACACACACCGGTGCACTTATTAATGATCCTTCCCCACCGAACCCTGCCAGAGGATCTAACCTTTCTCAGCAGCATGAGATTGGACACTTGGATGACCCCTCCACTGACCCCCAGTGTGTGTGTATATCCCTCCTTCCCTCCAGTGTTCAGGTGTTATCGATGTGCTCTCTGACTCCGACAGAAACCCATGCTGATGGAGAGAGCACCATCCTGCTCACACACTTCCTAGCTCTATCCCTCCCTCTCCTCCCCTCCCTCCTTCTCTCTGCCCCACTCCCTCTCTCCTTTATCTTCTCATTATCTCTCATTCTCCCTCTCTTTTTTTTCTCTCCTTTTCTCCCCTACTTCTCTCTCTCCACCTGTCTCTCCCTCCATCTCTCCACTTCTCCCCTCTCCCTACCTATTTCTCTTGTTTTCCCTCTCATGCGCACACCCAGACACACATGCATACCCAGATGGTGGTGCATTGCAGATCCAGGGGAACGAAGACAATAAGGAACAGTGCCTGTAGCTGCAATCACACGCTACACCGTGCGGACTGCATCTGATACCGGTTCTCCTGTTCTGTTCAGCTTGAGTCTCTACACCCTCTATTGTCTCCACAGTCATCTAAAGGACATTCTTGCTCTGTCCCAAATGGCACCCTATTCCCTATATAGGGCACTCCCTATAAAGTAGTGCACTATTAAGGGAATAGGGTGTCATTTAGGACGTGTGCTTTGTCACATGTCGAGCGCTTACTTATTAAGCAGCCCAATTCAGACGTTGTGCTATCACTTGATTCTATCTAGAGGCCATTGGATGAGTTTGCATAGTTTTATTTATACGTGTAGCCATGCTGCAGATATTTCCTATTTTCTTAGACCAAAAACATGATACGTCAGATTTGGGTCAATGATGATGATGTTTTCCCTTTTGTGTAGCTCTTTTCTGTTTCTCTCTCCTTTTTTGTCCTGGTCCATCATCAGTCATCACCATGGAGGGATTGACTCAGAATGCAAGCAAGATATCAAGCAGACTATTGTCTCTTTCGTCATCTCAACTCAGACCGAGTCCCTCTCTTATCTAGAAATGTCCTGTTCTGTTGTTGCCTACCAACAACATCCCCTCTAGTACTGTAAGTCATTGTGACAACGCTCTGTAAAGTAACACATTTAGGGACTATTATTGGCCGAGAAAATCTCATTTCAGTTGCTGTCGGGCCATTGTGACTCAGTTTTCAATGAACAGCTGAAGTAAATGTAGAAAAATAGCCACAACAAGTCTTTGTACACTTTTGTCGGACAGATATCAAAGACATCTTTATGTCTTAATCGGTCTCTCATATGAAGGAAGTAACGTACAGCTGCAGCTTCCGAGGACCAGTGTGTCCCACTACTTCTGCTCTGATGAATACGATAGTCTAGGGCTACGTCCCAAATGGCACAATATAGTGCACAGGCCCTGGTCAAAAGTAGTGCACTATATAGGGAATAGGGTTCAATTTGGGACGCATCCTAGTGGTCCAGTTTATACACTGCCTCTAGAGTGTGTTACAGGAACTAGGTCTGTTGCAAGGTCTGCTCCTGGACAGGGACATGACACGTGTCCAATTCAACCGACGTGCCCACACAGAGAGTTTGCAATTTTGTCATGTAATAACTGATGCACCAGCCCTAACGCCAGATTCAGCAACTTGCCTGTCTTGTGACCAAGACGAAGGAGATGATTGTGGACTACAGGAAAAAGAGGACCGAGCACGCCCCCATTCTCATCGACGGGGCTGTGGTGGAGCAGGTTGAGAGCTTCAAGTTCCTTGGTGTCCACATCACCAACAAACTGTGTCCCGCCACCCACCAACCCCTCTTTTACGCTACTGCTACTCTCTGTTTATCATATATGCATAGTCACTTTAACCATATCTACATGTACATACTACCTCAATCAGCCCGACTAACCGGTGCCTGTATAAAGCCTCACTACTGTATATAGCCTCGCTACTGTTATTTTTCACTGTCTTTTTTATTGTTGTTTCAAAAAAAAAAAAAAAAGCCCTCCCTTAGGCCTACTGTAACGAAGGCTCGTTCAACAGCAGTTAGTGTCTTCGTTATCCTGCCGATTTTATGACATCGTTGCATTTACATGTATTTATTATTGAAATGACGGTGCCTGTAAGTGTGACATAGCCTATTTAAAACAGCCTGTTGTTTCGTTATATTATTCGTTCTCTTTTTAAGCCTCATCAATAATTAATTGAATCTTGCTTATTGACAATGATTGGCATGCCCGTACTCAGTCATAATGCTATTGACAGTCGGCCTAGCTCCTATATCAGTGTGAATGCTATTGAAGATATCCAATTAGAACAATGAGGACTGCAAATAGGTTCAAGTTAACGTATTTAGCAAAGACGGGTCTATATTTTAACTGAGTACGTTTTAACTGACTAACTATAGCTGACTAACATTAGAATGGGAGTTGATTCCAAGGCAATACATAAAAGACCGTAAATACACAACTTGAAGTAACCACATATTTCGCCACGGAGCACGTTCTGATTGGCCAGTGAGGGGCCAAGCCATGACACACCCACAGCTCGTTTATTCATCAAAACCCATCCCTTTCGAGCCAACGCCAGCAAGTGCGCCGGTAATTGTGATAGTGAAAATAGCAAAATAATATTTTGGACACATCCCTGAGCCTATAGCGTTACCACTTGCGCTTAGATTTACCATTGCGTTAGGTTTGTTAGAACAGAGCCCAGAGTGGTGTGACATGACGCATAGCGCCTCCCACAACCCAGGTCACCTCCATTGTCCTGTATGAATCCTCGGGCGGTCCAATGAATAGCTTGACAAGGCCTTCACTCTTCACCGTCGCTGTTCATCTCCTCCCTTTTTTATCCCTGAAAATATTTCCAAGGTCCCCTCCTTTTCAGTCTTATGAGAAACCTTAATTGTAGTTCTGTGCGTGGGAAGGAAGGAATAAAAACACCTTACAGCCTGTACTTTCACTTTCGCACCGGGGTTAAACTTTGACAGAATACATTCCACTAAAACTGCAAAACCTTTTAGAAAATATATCTTTGTTTTTTTTGACAATGGAACTTTTCAGAAAATCTCCCAAAAATCTCCAATGGATGGATGGAAAATGTTTTTTTTTTCTCACCTCCGCACTTCCTTGTTAGCCAATATCTTCTCTATTGTTCCCAGCTAGGTCTGTCTGCAGAGCGTGGTTGAATGGCATTGGTGTGTTCTTATGATCCTTTATTAACTACCCTGTCCCCTGACCGTGCGGAGTGAGAATCCCCCGGTTTAGCAAGGAAAGAAAACCTACACAAAGGACTGCTATACTTCTAGTTTAGAACCCCGGTGAGGATATTGACTGTGTTGGTCCAACTACTAACCCTCATGGTAGTGCTACGTTCATTGGAACTGAACATGCGCGGTGTAGTGGTGTCTCAATCTTAGCCTCCTGTGTAACAATATTCTATCCTCATCCACAAAAGCACCGGACGAAGGACAAAGAGAACAATATCCACTCACTTTTTCCTACTCTACCAAAAAAGTGATTTATTGAGCTAGTGCCAGCTTCTATATTTCGACCATATTGTGGTCTTGGTCGGGGCCACCCTACACGATGCTCTCCATTACCCTTTTATGGAGAGGGCAGAAGAGCCAAAACAATTGGGCCCTAAGCCGGGGAGTCAGTGTGTGTGTGCGTAGAGCCGTGAGTGGAGGACACGGCCATGCTAGACCGAGCTATCTCATTACAGCTCATCTCCACAGAGCTAGCTGCTCTAGCTCTGACTGCTCAGGACAAGATGGACGCCTTCTCTACGGGAACCAGCCCGGGCTAATTAGCAAGGAACAACGGCTAGATGATGAACTTGAACCTAGCACGACAGCTAGTCAGAGGGAGAAGAGAGAAATACAGCGCTGTGTGTGTGTGTGTGTGTGTGTGTGTGTGTGTGTGTGTGTGTGTGAGTGTGAGTGTGAGTGTGAGTGTGAGTGAGAGAGAGAGAGAGAGCTTAAGTATCAACGTTAAAAGAGCAATCAATACCCGGAGATAAGTTCAATAAGCCAGAAATCCCAGACAGCTGTTTCGGTGACTTAAGACATCTCTCTCTGTCTGCCACTTGCCTGCCCGGGCCGACACACACTGAACACTTCCTCAGCCCAGGTGACCAGAAGCTGTCAGATAGCCATTGGATGATTAAGATGATTAATAGAAGGTTAAACCATGCGGTGTCGGCGGCGGTTTGTACATGCATCATTTTATTCACTCTTAATGCAGGTTAAAATGCTGGCATTAGACTAACTGACAACACCAGGTTTATGGACCTGCAGATCTCTCTCTCCTCTGCCACAGTCACACCATAACGGAATCCATTTGGCCTTAGTGGAGACAAAGGAGTTTTTGAGGGAGTTTATCTGTCTGCCGTGTTGGTTTGTTGAGAAATGCGGCATTGCCTCAATAGCCTATGAGAGTTGTGTCGTGTGTGTGTGTGTGTGTGTGTGTGTGTGTGTGTGTGTGTGTGTGTGTGTGTGTGTGTGTGTGTGTGTGTGTGTGTGTGTGTGTGTGTGTGTGTGTGTGTGTGTGTGTGTGTGTGTCTGCTGAAGTCGGTGAACAGAGGAGGTCTATCTACTATGGCAGCTGGTCTCTCTAGCCTCCTGGATACATGCTGCTGCCTTCTCTCTTTCATTATGCACACTAACAATGCTGCTCTAGGACTCCCTCCCTCCCTCCCTCCCTCCCTACTCCTCTTTCTTTCCTCTCTCTCTCTTTCTCTCTCTCTCTCCCTCTCCTTTGATCCCCTCTTCCCCCCTCACATCTTTCTCCCTCCCTCCCTCCCTTGCTGTGCTCTGTTCTAAGGAAGATAATCCAAATATTTTATTTTGAGAGGAAAGAGAGGAAGAGGAGAAAGGAAGTTCAGATTGAGGGCCACTTAGTTTAGAGCCCCTCCAAAAAAAAGGTGTTTTCTTCAGCGACAGTGTTTCATAACTCTGTGATGAAATGTCTTCCCTTGGACTAATGATATTAGGGCTTAGAGAAGCAGTGGAAAGGAGGGTACTAAAGGTTTGGATGGTTTTGAAACTTGCCTTAGGCAGGCAAGAACCGCTAATGACCAACTGGGACAATTTTTTTTTTTTTAAATGGCGAATTATCAAATCTCAGACCAATTGGGAAATCTAAAGTACCCAAAATATTCAGAGATCATGGGGCCAAAACATCTTCGGTTGACATGAGGACTCTTGATGTTGAGTTTAGAGTAGGTAAAAACCCACCATCTTTTCACTACATCCATTATTTCATTAGCCAACTCACCTCACCTTAGCCTCCACCTCCAAGCTCCAATGGCTACTCAGCCTCTGTGCTCCCTTCCACTGTGAAACACAACAAAAGGCTCTGGCTTCTACTTCCACATCCTGATAAACTACGTGTCACAGCTTTCTGGCAGTTTAATAATCACTATAATCAGCTGCCTTATTGAGCCAAGAAGCACTAATCTCATTATAAACCCTGTGGATATTATCCCTCACCATATTAACTGCATGGAACTGCTACCCACATGACGACTGCAGGGTGGACGGAGGGTTAGGGCACAGCGGAGAAAGGCTCCTGTATGCCAGAAGCATGTAAGTAATGGATCATGATCAAGTGAATTATTAGGCTTACGCGGATGTCTTATAGGAGAGAAGAGGGGGGGGGGTGTGGATGGGAGGGAGAGAGAGAGAGGGCGATAAAGAAGAGATACACGGGAAGACGAGAGGGAGAGAGCTGTGAGATAAAGAACAAGAGAGATAAAGAACAAGAGAGAATGAGGAAGGATCAACAGTAAATGTTTAGGAGGAGGAGGGAGTTGAGTTATCATTATCGCACAGATGTCGAGTTTCCTCATCGGCCAGGTAAAGCCTCCCCAGAGGTAACCGTTTAGTGTGGGATAGATGGATGGAGGAAAAATGGAGAGAAGGATGGAGAGAAGACCTGTCCTCATTTCTGGGGGCCGGTGTGTGCCCGCTTTAGTGCGTTTGCGTGTGTGCGTTCCTGCGTGCGTGTACCTACGTGCATGTGTGTGTGTTGTCTCCCCCCATTAGCAGTATAGATGTATGGCCCACACTGACTGGGTGCTGGCAGCCATTCCACTCAGCCGCTCGCTCTCCTCCTCTCAGCTCCTTCCTCCATGTTATGTTTTATTCATCTGGGCCGCAGGGTGGTTTCTACATCAGGTCTATCAAAACACTCACTGTTCTCTGTTTCTGTCGCGATTGGGAGTGGGGAGACGTTTGAAGCCTGCAATGGCCGTTCAGCCACAACGCGCTCTCCTTTCCTGTATTCTCCCCCATCAGAGATTTTACCCAGCCTAAAACTCTCTCTCTCTCTGGGATCCACAGGGAAGAGCTGTTGGCAGGGTATGCAGTGTTTATCTCAGATTAGGAGGATGTTGCCTGTAGACACTGATCTTTCTCCCCTTAATGGTTTAGGTTAGGATTAGGGGAGAGTAAAACTGATCCTAAACCTGTGGCCTTGTAACTGTATCTTCGTAGGTTTGTCTCCCTGCCTTTTAGTAGGAGTATAACTTACCTCGAATCCATTCTCTCTACCCACAAACTGCACAGCAGAAAGCCAACCTCATCTCAGGCCAAACATAAGCCCTAATGTCTGAATGGAGGAGATCGGGTTCAAAAGACAGTCTTCCATCTGAACAACTTCAGCTCTTGGTCTCATCTCACCATCGCCCACCACTAGCTGAAGACCTGTGTGTCGATTGAAGGGCCTCTAACCCCATTCTCCTTTGGGGCTGGTAGGGTGCATGTGTGCTCATGTGAGATGTACTGAAAAGACCAATGGGGGTGAAGTCGATGAACAGACTTTGTTGTGCTGGTAGGCTCGTCCGGTTCAGTGGTTGTTAGGGCTACCCACTGAGGGGTGAGTTCGAGGTGTTTGTGTGTGTGTATGTTGTGGTAAAGAAGGTTAAATGTGGTTGCTTACACTGACACAGTGAAGGTCATGGTTAACGATGCAGAATAGTGTGAAATTTAAATGTCGATATCTCCATGTTGCTACTTTCAGAAATGGCGGAGGGACCATGCTTCACTGACTTGTACTGCTGTGCTCGAATTGCCCTTATAAGGGACATACTGAACAATTCTATTAGTCAGCTTGCTTGTATCCAGTAATTGTCATCAGGAGTAGCTAATATGGCTTGGGACAGGCTGTTTCCGGAGATGACGTGAGTGTGAAGATGTGTCGGTGTGTGTCTATGCGCCTTTGCGTGCATTTAAGTGTGTGTGTGTGTGTGTGTGTGTGTCTGTGCGTGTGTGTGCGTGTGTGTGGGTGTGTGTCTGTGCGTGTGTGTGCGTGTGTGTGTGGGTGTGTGTACGTTTGTGCATGCGTGCGTGTGCAACTTGCATCAGTCGTGTCTGCAGAATCGGCCTCATTGGTTGGGCAGGGAACAGTGAGCAGTATTGGGCCGTATATTAACCCCAATTTGACAGGCAGAAATCATTTCCTGAGGCTGTGCTATGATTAATTTCCACACTGATGAGATGGAGTCCGCTCCCATTTGCAATGCATGTTGCCCCCGCTGTGCAAAGCGAGGGATGCACGGAGAAGAGGGGAGAAGAGAAAGAGAAGAAGTTGTGCTCACTCACAACCAGAGGGCTATCTTACTGGTCTCACGTGTTTGTGTGTGTGTGTGTGTGTGTGTGTGTGTGTGTGTGTGGGGGGGTGTTACTGCAGCTGCATCTCACATAGCAGCCCGATGACGCCCTGTGTAGTCCTGATTTTTATAGGGAGCTGTGTTGCAGTACAAGCCATTACAACTTTTAGCCTGGGTGCCAGATTTTTAACTTATTTTTGTTAATTTTCTTGTCATAAATTCTGTCAAAGACAAAAACTAGACAAATGAGTCAACAACCAGTCTGGACACTTCTCTCTCTGTACTAATGATGTAAGGCAGGAGGAGACAGACGAACAGATAGGCAGACAGGGCGAACGGCGAGTGGCGGCGTCTAGTGTCTTCGAGTTGTGGCAGGCGGGGCTGTGTGTGTGTGTGTGTGTCTGTGTGTGTGAGTAGCGTCGGGCCGGGCGGCTGTGTGTGTGTGTGTCTGTGTGTGTGAGTAGCGTCGGGCCAGGCGTGTGTGTGTGTCTGTGTGTGTGACTAGCGTCGGGCCGTGCGGGTGCGGGTGTGTGTGTGTGTGTGTGTGTGTGTGTCTGTGTGTGTGAGTAGCGTCGGGCCGGGCGGCTGTGTGGAGGCAGATTAAAGATAGAGAGATAATGGGCTAAATCTTCTCATTCATTACCGCTTGGGGATGTACAGAGAGAGAGAGAGAGAAAATACAGATATGATAGATCCACCGTTGCCATGACGTACAGCCTTCTGTAGGAATGTCAGTAATGCACACCTCTTTTACGATTTATATTTGTAATTACGTTACTGCTTCGATGGGCCAGATTATCCACCCGCGCTGCTGCCGATCAGAAATATTGGATTTCAAAGCTTCATAAGAGGAGAGAGAACCAGGGAGAGGGAGAGGCTGTTTGCACACACGCTCGCAGACACGCACACTCATACAGACACACACACACACTCATACAGACACACACACACTCATACAGACACACACACACACACGCACACTCATACAGACACACACACACACACACTCATACAGACACACACACACACACACACTTTCTGCATAATTAATATGTGTGACACCTGAGCCACTCCTTAGGGTGACATGTAGACCCGAGACTACTGAATGAACTTCGGAAAACGATTCCCACTTTGTAACAAACAGACCTTAAAACATAGTTACAACATACAGCAGGTAATACCCAAGCATGTGTAATTATAGTTAAGGTGTACATATATAAGTTAGTCCAAAAATAATTTTGTGTTGGACCAAATTGTATGTTGGTGTGAAAATGCAGGAACTCATTTTCCGCCATCTCTGTCTTCCAGGAAGTGCCGGTACTCCAGTGGTGTTTAATGAGAACGGCGACGCCCCCGGACGGTACGACATCTTCCAGTACCAGAGCACCAACCGCTCTACCAGAGAGTACAAGGTCATAGGCACCTGGACCAACAAACTACACCTAAATGTGAGACTAACGTAATAGCAATATCTATCTTTTGTGATCTAGTGTTGTCATAAAGTGTCACATTGAGGCATTCATGCATAGCCTGGTCCCGGCTCTGTTTGTGCCGTCATGTCAGCGTGTTTGGCATGACAATGACAGACAAACGACTTGACATTATAGCACAAACAGCTCTGAAATCAGGCACATTTCATAGATATCAGCATTTATTCAGTCTTGAAACTTTTATTCATTCGTTATCATCCAAAACGTGTTTTCGTGTCATGTTTGAGTCCCCATCTCTTCCCAGTGTTTTTTGTCCTATGATCTTACAGTACTTCTGAGTACAGTTACTGCTCAGTGCTTGACTTTCAATGGGCAGCTACTTGTTATTCAGCTGTTACTGATTGGAATAACCACACACACACACACACACACACACACACACACACACACACACACACACACACACACACACACACACACACACACACACACACACACACACACACACACACACACACACTTTCTGCATTATTAATATGTGTGACCTGTGCCCGGCTTGTTAGGGTGAAGAGGGAGGGGAGGAGAGGGAGGGAGGGAGGGATAGAGCTAGGAAATGTGTGAGCAGGTCGGTGGTCTCTCCATCCGCATGAGTTTCTGTTGGAGTCAGAGAGAGTCGATAACACCTGAACACTGGAGGGAGGGATACGCACGCACTCACTCACTCACTCACTCACTCACTCACTCACTCACTCACTCACTCACTCACTCACTCACTCACTCACTCACTCACTCACTCACTCACTCACTCACTCACTCACTCACTCACTCACTCACTCACTCACTCACTCACTCACTCACTCACTCACTCACTCACTCACTCACTCACTCACTCACTCACTCACACACTCACTCACTCACACACACACACATACAGGCCACAGGAGGAGAGATGACGGGGCTTATAGCTTAATGACTCTGCATGCCTGTCTGAGATACACAGCCTTGGTAAACGAGCAGCGTGTTCACACACGGTTGGGCTGTAGGGTTGGGCTGTACTCTCTGAGGGATCTTAAAACCATCTGCTCTGGTCGTACATGCGTGCGTGTGTGTGGACAGCAGTCAGGCAGCACACATATATAGCTGTACACCTACACCTTACAATGCTCAAGATCTATCTGACTTTCCTTACTTAATGCTTACCTGCACGTATCATTCACAAAGGTACAGTATAAGTGGATAAGTTCGGACTGTAGAAGCTATATTGGCTGGACTCTGAGGACTTGGAGACTGGAGACTTGGAGACTTGGAGACTTGGAGACTGGAGACTGGAGACTTGGAGACTTGGAGACTGGAGACTGGAGACTGGAGACTTGGAGACTGGAGACTTGGAGACTGGAGACTTGGAGACTTGGAGACTGGAGACTTGGAGACTTGGAGACTGGAGACTTGGAGACTTGGAGACTTGGAGACTGGAGACTTGGCTGGGAGAAAAATGGAAGTTAGGCTCAAATGCTGATCTTCGAATTTCTCTTGCGCATTCTCTTAATTCTTCAATCCATTTACCCAGGCTGGACTGGGAGGCAGCAACAGCATACTGTTTCCTCTCGGCTGGCTGCTGAGAACTAGAGCCAGAATATCCCCATTCCATATACATTTTGTTTCACCTTAACAGTGTTTTGAATTCAAAGTTACTAATAGGTATCCAAATAATTGAGAAAGGATCCACCCAAGTGGTCGGAAGTTACTGTTTCTTCTCGGGGTAAATCTCTTCCCTTAGGACCAGTTGGACATTCTTTTCTTTCATGACATGCTCATAATGCTTTATGGGGTAACTTTAATGAGACCTAAACTATTTTTTAATAATGATCAATTATACCCCCCAAAAAAGTTCTTAATGTGTTTTTGAGCGTTCATATTTCAAGCATGGCCGGCTATCGCTTTACCACAAAAAAAAACAGGAAGAGATAATAGCACTAAAGGGAAATAAAACACCAAACTAAAACGACACACGGACAGGTTTCATTTCTCCTCTGATGACTCAGTAGTGAATCCAGTTCTAGGTTTCTCCTGCTCTCAGCAGAATCCCCAGCCAGTTTCCTCTAGTTCTGCTGGATCAGTACTTTGTGTGCCTGTTCAGAGATACAGAGAGGAGCTCCATTCCCATCACTCTGGGCTGTGTTTTAAACAGATTAATACACACATACTGCATCAGTCTGATGCAGATGGCCAATTTGTGCCAGCTCTGATTACACCAGTTTAATTTCTATTAGATTTATGCCTAGCAGGCAGCACAAGGGAAATGATAGGAAGTTCTTCCTTGGTTAATTACTTTGTGAGTTGCCCTTTGGGAAATGTTTATGCAGGTACAAACAGTTGAACAACGGTAGGCTTTGAAGATAGCTGTTACACAGAACTATTCTAGGCAGAACATCCCTTAGCCAGAACCAGTCTAGAATCACAACCATTCCAGAACCAAAACCATTATTGAGTCCCAACCTATCTGTCCTCTGATTGGTCTTTCCTCTCTCCTGTGACCTTATGACCCCAGGTAGAGGCCATGCAGTGGCGGGCAGGCGACCCGTCCCTCCCGGCGTCTGTGTGCAGCGTGCCCTGCCGGATGGGTGAGAGGAAGAAGATTGTGAAGGGTGTGCCGTGCTGCTGGCACTGCGAGCGCTGCGAGGGCTATCACTTCCAGGCCAGCGAGTTCAGCTGTGAACTGTGCCCCTACGAACAGCGCCCCGACGCCAACCGAACGGGCTGCCAGAACATCCCCATCATCAAGCTGGAGTGGCACTCGCCCTGGGCCGTCATTCCCGTCTTCATCTCAATGCTAGGCATCATCACCACCACCTTTGTTATCGTCACCTTCGTCCGCTACAACGAAACGCCCATCGTCAGGGCGTCCGGCCGTGAGATGAGCTACGTGCTGTTGACGGGCATTTTCCTGTGTTATGCAATCACCTTCCTGATGATCGCGGCACCCGATGTGGGCGTGTGTTCCTTCCGGAGGATCTTTCTGGGTCTGGGGATGTGCTTCAGCTACGCGGCCCTCCTCACCAAGACCAACCGTATCCATCGCATCTTCGAGCAGGGGAAGACGTCCGTCAGCGCCCCCCGGTTCATCTCCCCGGCCTCCCAGCTGGTCATCACCTTCTCCCTGATCTCGGTGCAGCTCCTGGGGGTGTTTGTGTGGTTCGCCGTGGACCCGCCGCACACCTTCGTGGACTACGGCGAGCAGCGGACCCAGGACCCGGCGGCGGCTCGCGGCGTGCTGAAGTGCGACATCTCCGACCTGTCCCTGATCTGCTCCTTGGGCTACTCCATCCTACTGATGGTCACATGCACTGTTTACGCCATCAAGACCAGGGGAGTGCCGGAGACCTTCAATGAGGCCAAGCCAATTGGATTTACCATGTACACTACCTGCATAATCTGGCTGGCGTTTATCCCTATCTTCTTCGGGACGGCACAGTCTGCGGAGAGGGTGAGTGGAACAGCTTTTATAACGGTAAACACACAAACATGCAGAAAAGTGGAGGCTGTGTGTTTCTAATGAATGGATAATTTTGGATGAATGGTCTCTTTTCCATCAGTCAGCTAGTGATTTAGAATGGAGCTATGAGCTATAGTAATAGCTTAACTCTGAAGCCGCACCTCCCCATGTGAATAAGACTGGATTTTCTGTCTGAGTGACTAGAGCCAAGTCTTTGCAGGCTTTAATAAGAGGCTCATACACAGGGCTTACGCTCTCTCTCACTCATTGTGTCGGTGTGGGTGTGTCAGACTTGACAGACTTGAGAACATTGCCTTACCTCTTGCCTCGGCTCTAGGAGGTAGATTAGCAGGGTATATGCAGCCCAGCAGGGCTATGGGAAACTTGAGAAAACGGTATAACCTCTGACCTGCCGTGTGCTTGAGGTCAGGTTTGCGCCAGCTGCACTTGGAGAATGGTACTTCCAGGTCATCTGAAAAGCTTTTCTGCGCAGTGGAATTTCAGTGAATGTTCCATTGCTGTTTGGCAGAGGGTATATTTCAGATGCAACTCTCCACAACGTTAGAGACAGAGGGGAAATAGCTGGGACACTGTAAAACATTAAATACCCACAGGAGAGGAAAAGAGGGGAAGA
This sequence comes from Salvelinus namaycush, assembly GCF_016432855.1. Classification (NCBI taxonomy): domain Eukaryota; kingdom Metazoa; phylum Chordata; class Actinopteri; order Salmoniformes; family Salmonidae; genus Salvelinus; species Salvelinus namaycush. Next base: position 33,314,487 of record NC_052312.1, read on the forward strand.
TGAGAAGAGGTCCTCATTAAAGCTCATCACTGAGTCACACCATCACTCGTTTACTGCATTCTTTTAGTTCTCTTTCCTCTGTTGCCAGGCAGCTGACACACACTTGTATGGATGGCCCAATTAGCCTATAAACAAATGCTGTGTCGGGGTGAGCGTTCAGCTCCACGATGATTCTGGTTGGCAAACTTTGTTTGCACTAATGTTACTGGTAAAAACACACACAGCCAGCTCGAACAGCAACATCCTTCTCAGTAACGGTTACAGAAATGTTTTTACTTGCTATGACTGTGATATATTGTTTATCTACCTTAGTTGAATGCACTGACTAAATAAACTCAGCCAAAAAAGAAATGTCCTCTCACTGTCAACTGCGTTTATTTTCAGCAAACTTAACATGTGTGAATATTTGTATGAACATAACAAGATTCAACAACTGAGACATAAACTGAACAAGTTCCACAGACATGTGACTAACAGAAATGGAATAATGTGTCCCTGAACAAAGGCACCTGCAAGTTCCCGGACATTTCGGGGGGGGGGGCCGTAGCCCTCACCCTCCCATCCAACAGGTCCCAGACGTGCTCAATGGGATTGAGATCCGGGCTCTTCTCTGGCCATGTCAGAACACTGACATTCCTTACTTGCAGGAAATCACGCACAGAACGAGCAGTATGGCTGGTGGCATTGTCATGCTGGAGGGTCATGTCAGGATGAGCCTGCAGGAAGGGTAACACATGAGGGAGGAGGATGTCTTGCCTGTAACGCAACAAGCTCAGTCCGATGATGCTGTGACACACCGCCCCAGACCATGACGGACCCTCCACCTCCAAATTGATCCCGCTCCAGAGTACAGGCCTCGGTGTAACGCTCATTCCTTCGACGATAATCGCGAATCTTACCATCACCCCCGGTGAGACAAAACCGCGACTCGTCAGTGAAGAGCACTTTTTGCCAGTCCTGTCTGGTCCAGCGATGGTGGGTTTGTGCCCATAGGCGACATTGTTGCCGGTGATGTCTGGTGAGGACCTGCCTTACAACAGGCCTACAAGCTCTCAGTCCAGCCTCTCTCAGCCTATTGCAGACAGTCTGAGCACTGATGGAGGGATTGTGCGTTTCTGGTGTAACTCGGGTAGTTGTTGTTGCCATCCTGTAACTGTCACGAAGGTGTGATGTTCAGATGTACCGATCCTGTGCAGGTGTTGTTACACGTGGACGATCAGCTGTCCTTCCTGTCTCCCTGTAGCGCTGTCTTAGGCGTCTCACAGTATGGACATTGCAATTTATAGCCCTGGTCCCATCTGCAGTCCTCATGCCTCCTTGCAGCATGCCTAAGGCACATTCACGCATATGAGCAGGGACCCTGGGCATCTTTCTTTTGGTGTTTTTAGAGTCAGTAGAAAGGCCTCTTTAGTGTCCTAAGTTTTCATAACTGTGACCTTAATTGCCTACCGCCTGTAAGCTGTCAGTGTCTTAACGACCATTCCACAGGTGCATGTTCATTAATTGTTTATGGTTCATTGAACAAGCATGAGAAACAGTGTTAAAACCCTTTACAATGAAGATCTGTGAAGTTATTTGGATTTTTACAAATTTTTCTTTGAAAGACAGGGTCCTGAAAAGGGGACGTTTATTTTTTTGCTGAGTTTAGTAAGTCACTCGGGATAAGAGTGTCTGCTAAATTTCCAAATGTATATGTGAAAATAAACATACCAAAATAATACACTGTGTATTAATTATTGGATTTATTTCGGGGCGGAGATCATTTGAATAATACTCAGCATGCTTTGCAATTGTTAATTTTACATATACGTACATTTATATTTAGTTCATTTAGCAGACACTCTTATCACACCATAGTGTCGTCAGACTTCTGATACCAATGCAGGGTGAAAGGCGGCCACAAAACGGCGAACAGCTATAAAAAAAAATGTATAAAAAAGTATTTTGTTTTTTCAAAATACAAAATACAGTTCTGGAAGGTATCTTGTTACAAAATACATTGGAGTGTACTCAGAACTAATTGAAATACATATTTCAAATACATGTAACAGAAATACTGGCAATCTCTGCACACACACACACACACACACACACACACACACACACACACACACACACACACACACACACACTGCATAAATGATTTGGAGCTAAAAACAGAGCTAAAACAACTGTGTGATTCTGCTGATCACTTCCATGTCACTGTGCTGTGTGATGTGATGACAGAGGAAGGCTGGTAAACATTTGAATCAAATCGGGACACATAGAAAGCATGAGAACAAATTGGGTTTTGAATCTTCAATGAGTGAACGTGAAGATTCGCTCATTGAAGATGCTGCTTGTCAAAATGAGGAGGCTGATTCAGTTGAAGTGCGAATCGAAGACTGTTGTTTTGATACAGGCTGAGTAAAACGAACATGCACACGCACGCGCACGTGCACACGCACGCGCACGTGCACACGCACACACACACGCACACACACACACACACACACACACACACACACACACACACACACACACACACACACACACACACACACAACCACAAACATGCACCCAGGCCAGACACAGATCACTATGTCCTCAGGGGTATTTCTATTCTGATGGTTAGATTGACCGTATTGAATCGTGTTCTCCAAAAACAAGCTATTTTCTCAGTACTCATTACCTGATCCAATATTCCTCATGCGTGTGTGTGTTTATGTGCATGTGTGTGCGTGCATGTGCATGTCTGTGTGCGTGTGTGTGCCTGTGTGTGTGCATTCGTGTACTGTATGTGCGCGTGTGTGCGCGTGTGTGTCTGTGTGCGTATGTGTGTGTGTCTGTGTTTGTGTGTGTTTAGGGCCCATGATAGATGCACTTTACGCTCATTGAGATTCAAAGAGGACTTACAGTATTGATTGTAAATGTCAAATTGCTTTATTATCGTGGCTGGAGAGGCCTGGAATGCGTCCCAAATGGCACCCTATCCGCTATATACAGCACTATAGAGCCCTGGTCAAAAGTAGTGCACTTTATAGAAAAAAGGGTGTCATTTGGGAAAGTACTGGAGACAGCTGTATGTATCAGGGGCCAGAATCAATGAAGGCAGAAGCTGGTCTCTTTATATAATGGCTCTGTATGTACAGTATCTATGACCAGATCAAATGAGCTGCCTACCAACTACACACATAACATAAACATCCTGGTTGCGTCCCGGCATCGTAATCCCTATATAGTGTACTACCTTTAAATCAGTGCCCATAGTAGTGCGTTATGAAGGGAAATATTTCCATTTGGGACTCAACCCCTTCCTGTTAGTAGATTGGCTGGAATTGAAATCAACAGTTTTGACAGGTAATCACTTGAAATCATAAATATATTCATAAACAGCAGGCCTACAGTGCACGTTGATTGATTTCAGCTGGTTTCCCTACAACATATACACTTGTGTAGCATATGATTTATACTTAATTAGATGTTGAGGCTACAGCACTTAGACTAAATTGAATCAACCTTAGATATTCAGTGTTCACCCTCTAGGCGTACCCGTGGGGATGTTGGAGTGTAATGCAGTTGATGTTTTGTAACAGCAGCACTATTCTACATAATTGTAAATGATACTGCTTTGAAAGCAGCTCACATGAAGCTCACTGCATGGTGCCTGAGGCGGAGAGGGGAAAGTGGTGGTTGGAAGTAAAGCTTTGTCAGTAATGATGTAGTACAGCTGAGGGAGGGAGGGAGGGAGGGAGAGAGGGAGAGAGGGAGAGAGGGAGAGGAGGGAGGGAGAGGGAGAGCGAGAGAGGCTGTAGTCAGGTTCAGACACAGACCTAAGGCTAAAGAGGATGATGATATTCTAACACAACCTCCCTCGATGCCCTTCCCCGACCAGGCTATCTCTAATAGCCCCAGTGTGACCAGGCTAGCCTCAGGAAGAAAACCCCTCCGGACGTTATTACCGGTGGCTCAGCGTGAATACGGAGGCTGGTGGCCGTTACTCATCGTCCAGATGAAGGATTAACGGCCAGGGCCCGCGTAGACGCAGTGGCGCACCCGGGTCATTACCGCGTCGGGTGTACGAACATTAAACTGGCCTAATCTGCCTGGACCAACGGGCTCTGTACGGCACGCCACTGAGGTGACTCCGCAGGGAAGGGAGTAGAGTTGGAGGAAGGCATAGAGAGGGAAACAGTGGAGGGAAGGAAGGGAGGGAAGGAGAAAAAACAGAGAAATAATGAGAGGGGGGAGTGAAAGAAGGTCTGAATCAGAGAGCTATAGAGAATGGATGAAGGGAGGGGAGGAGTAAGGGAAGGAGGGGAGAATGAGAGAGAGAATGCGGGATGGAAGGACTGTCACAGAGAGCGGTAGAGAGACCAGGGACTCAGCAAGGGAGGAAAGGCTAATCCTTCAGAGGAGGAGTAGTAGAGATAAAGAGTGATTCAGAGAGAGAGAGAGAGAGAGAGGTTGTGTGAGTGTAATATTTAGTGTTCACTTTTTATTGTTTATTTTACTTTTGTTTATCCATTTCACTTGCTTTGGAAATGTAAGCATATGTTTCCCATGCCAATAAAGCCTTTTGAATTGATTTGAATTGAGAGAGATGGGGTGAGAGAGTGACAGAGAAGAGAGTTAGTGACAGAGAGAGAAATAAAGAAAGAGGAGGCTGAGAGAGAGAGAGAGAGAGAGGAGGCTGAGAGAGAGCGACTGATCACCCCAATCCACAAAAGTGGAGACAAATTTGACCCCAATAACTACCGTGGGATATGCGTCAACAGCAAGCTTGGGAAAATCCTCTGCATTATCATTAACAGCAGACTCGTACATTTTCTCAGTGAAAACAATGTACGGAGCAAATGTCAAATTGGCTTTTTACCAAATTACCGTACACCCTAATTCACAAACAAACAAACCGAAACAAAGGCAAAGTCTTATCATGCTATGTTGATTTCAAAAAAGCTTTCGACTCAATTTGGCATGAGGGTCTGCTATACAAATTGATGGAAAGTGGTGTTGGGAGAAAAAGATACGACATTATAAAATCCATGTACACAAACAACAATTGTGTTAAAATTGGCAAAAAACACACACATTTCTTTCCACAGAACTGTGGGGTGAGACAGGGATGCAGCTTAAGCCCCACCCTCTTCAATATATAAAGCAATGAATTGGTGAGGGTACTAGAACTGATCTGGTGCTTCTGTCCCTATCCAAGGACGGCCTACAGCAACACCTAGAGCTTCTGCATAGATTCTGTCAGACTTGGGCCCTGACAGTAAATAACGGTGTTGCAAAAAAATATCCAGTTGCCAGGACCACAAATAGAAATCCATCTAGACACCGTTGTCCTTGAGCACACAAAAACTATACATACCTCGGCTTAAACATCAGCGCCACAGGTAACTTCCACAAAGCTGTTAACGAGCTGAGAGACAAGGCAAGAAGGGCCTTCTATGCCATCAAAAGGAACATCAAATTTGACATATCAATTAGGATCTGGCTAAAAATACTTAAATCAATTATAGAACCCATTGCCCTTTGTGATGTCTGGGGTCCGCTCACCAACCGAGAATTCACAAAATGGGACAAACACCAAATTGAGACTATGCATGCAGAATTCTGCAAAAATATCCTCCGTGTAGAATATAAAACACCAAATAATGCATGCAGAGCAGAATTAGGCCGATACCCGCTAATTATCAAAATCCAGAAAAGAGCCGTTAAATTCTACAACCACCTAAAAGGAAGTGATTTACAAACCTTCCATAACAAAGCCATCACCTACATAGAGATGAACTTGGGGAAGAGTCCCCTACCCAAACTGGTCCTAAGGCTCTGTTCACAAACACACAGACCCCACAGAGCCCCAGGACAGCAACAGAATTAGACCCAACCAAATCATGAGAGAAAAAAAATAGAATTACTTGACACATTGTAAAGAATTAACGAAAAAAAACTGAGCAAACTAGAATGCTATTTGGCCCTAAACAGAGAGTACACAGTGGCAGAATACCTGACCACTGTGACTGACCCAAACTTAAGGAAAGCTTTGACTATGTACATACTCAGTGAGCATAGCCTTGCTATTGAGAAAGGTGGCCGAAGGCAGACCTGGCTCGCAAGAGAACACAGGTGTCGTGTCTTTGGCTATGCCGGATTAAGTGATATGACATGCTATTCTATAAAATCGTTTCTCCGTAATTAATATTACCTGATTGAGCTAATCATGTAAATGTGATTAACTAGAAAGTCGGGGCACCACTAAATAATATTTATAGAGCTGTTATCTTCCGAATACTCTTAACGACCTAATAATATTTTACATCAATAGCAGTCAATATTAATCGTCACCTTATTTCAGTCTCATCTGAAAGTTGTAAATTCTTGGTTATCTTCACAAACCCTGGCTAACAAGTTGAATCAGCAATACAAAATTGGGTTTAATTATTTATTTACTAAATACCTAACTAATCACACAGAATTACATATACACAGAATGAATCATATCTTGATTACAAATTACGTCATAAAGGAAAACGCCCCTAGCGGGCGGAACAGATATGACAGCTTGTTACACAAAAGAAAAGCGGCTGGGTTTGAGTGAAAGAGCGGGAAGACTGAGGAACAAAGGGCGAAGCTGTGCTATCGTAAATACAATATCTTATGCATTCTAAATTACCACCCATTTGGAAAAGGAAAATGCAATAAATATTTACTCTGAGCTGTGCTTCAGTAGGTTTGTGGTAGATGGAAGGCCGTGTTGCCAAACCGAGTCCTTTGTCCTTTGAAGAATGTCTCTGGTGGTCAATTGGATAGTTATAGTAATGTCGTTGTGTGGTAGACGGGATACTCTGTTTGTCCTATCCTAATTTACGTTTGCAGCTGCTGTTGCTTACTCAACGTCTAGGAGGTATCACTTCTTCTAGTGAATAAGAGTTCAAAGTTCATACCATTCGCAACCAAAGCTCACGCTGATGTTGGCTTCGTTCTGTAGTTATTATCTGAACCATTCTGACATCGGACCGTCGTCCTCACATCCTCGGAACAGGAGGTTAAATTTTCGTCAATGGCTTAAATAGTGGAGGGAGAAAAGGGGTGTGTTTCATAATTTACAACCTATTCTGGATTACCAGAATATAGTTAATTTCCCCCCAACTTCTGATGTTCCCAGAATCTCTATGTTAACCAAGGGGTTTTCTAATGTCACATCAGTAGAGTAGAGAGAGGAAAAAGGGGGGAAGAGGTATTTATGGCTGTCATAAACCTACCCCCAGGCCAACGTCATGACACAGGCTATGTGCACACTGCCCACAAAATGAGGTGGAAACTGAGCTGCACTTCTTAACCCCCTGCCAAATGTATGACCATATTAGAGACACATATTTCCCTCAGATTACGCAGATACACAAACAGTTCGAAAACAAACCCAATTTTGATAAACTCCCACATCTATTGGGTGAAATACCACAGTGTGCCATCACAGCAGCAAGATTTGTGACCTGTTGCCACAAGAGAAGGCCTACCAGTGAAGAACAAACACCATTGTAAATACAACCCATATTTGATTTATTTTCCCTTTTGTACTTTAACTATTTGCACATAATATGACATTTGTAATTAGAGATAGAGAGTTAGCGAGAGAGAGAGAGAGAACGAGCGAGAGAGAGCCCGAGAGAGCCCGAGAGAGCGCGAGAGAGCGAGAACGAGAGAGGCTAAAGCGTCAGGAGCTGCAGTTTAGGCCCAGTGCTCTAGGGAGATATCACAGAAAGCTTACTGTACATGATAACAGGGGTTAGGTCAGAACTGGGAAGATTTAGCTAACATCACAACTCTGTTGTTGGGTTACTGTAGTTGTACTGTATATTACACTATTGTAGATTAGGTATCCATCCAGACAACCAATCATCCACAAACACACACTAGGCTCGGCAATATCGGCCTAGTTTTGTTTGACGTGGGTATCATGATGTCAGCCATTTTCAAACAGCGTTTAGAAATTCTCTGTATTGTATGATCACATGCACAGAAACACATTGAAAAAGCGCCATTCATTTTTAAAACGGAATATTTTGTGCACTGTAGTTAAACAATTCTGATGGGATATGGAACATTCCTGGCAAACTTCAGTAGAAGGAGACGGTGTCAGATCCCACCATCAAGCACAGAGATGCAGCAGACTACACCATGGGAGACCCCCCCCCCCCCCCCCCACACACACCCTTGAAAAAAAAACATACATACGCATGCACGACAATCATTCGCCTTGGGAGAACGAAACCCAAACTCTTAAGGCAGCGATTGGGAGCACTCATTTTACATTGCCTTTACTGAACGACTATGACAACAGAATGAAATAAACATGAAAACGTGAACATTTCCTGAATGTTCCCCTAGATACGGTTGTTATGTTCTTTTCCCCCACTCTGCAGACGAGACATATTGGAAATGTCAAGCACATTACAGAGGCTGTCTGCATGACTGGGATGTTTCAGAGGGATAATTCTGGGAAATTACAGAGGGAGTCAAATCTGTCTGTCTGTCTGTCCTGTCTCTGTCTGTCTGTCTGTCTGTCTGTCTGTCTGTCTGTCTGTCTGTCTGTCTGTCTGTCTGTCTGTCTGTCTGTCTGTCTGTCTGTCTGTCTGTCTGTCTGTCTGTCTGTCTGTCTGTCTGTCTGTCTGTCTGTCTGTCTGTCTGTCTGTCTGTCTGTCTGTCTGTCTGTCTGTGTCCGTCCGTCCGTCCGTCCGTCCGTGTGTGTGTGTGTGTGTGTGTGTGTCATCAACCTGCCTAATGGCTGGGGGACTACTTGGTTGTTTGTATGTGTGTGTGTACTGAGTCGTGTGATTCAGAGAAACATATTTAATTTTGTATTTATTTTACCTTTATTTATACAGGTTTTTTCTCATTGAGATAATATCTCTTTTCCAAGAGAGACCTGGTCCAATAGCAGCAGGGGGAACAACGTTTCAGACAAAACAACTTACATACATGCACTGACACAACATTAATCAAAACTATAAACACACATACAGTACAACAATTACATATTACATTAAAAACACAAACATCTTGACTAAAAACAGCTGGCCTAAAAACAATGACACTCTTCTATGATATATACATCGATCAAGTGTTTAAACTCCACCAACGAAACTAGATCATCACATCTTAAAATGTTCAGGAGAGAATTCCAGGACCACGGTGCTAAGTAACTAAAACTATTTCTACCATGACCTGTTCTAATGTTTGGTACTGTTAGAAGCAAATCAGAATGGGACCGTAATTGATATTTATTTACTGACCTGACTAAAAAAAGAACAGAGATAAAAAAGCATTTTACCCAGTATGGCCTTATAAATCAGTGTATATGAGTGTTTAAGCCTACGCAAGGTCAATGACGACCAGCCAACAGAGCTGTAGAGATCACAATGATGTGTTAGACATTTCTGATTTGTAATGACCCTGAGGGCTGCATGATACACTGAATCAAGTGCTCTCAGGGTAGTGGCTGAGGCCTGCATATATATAACATCACTAAAATCTAAAACCGACAGTAATGTACATCGTATCAGCTCCTTCCTGGCCTCAACAGACAAACAAGCCTTATGCCGGTAATAAAATCCTATTTTCAGCTTGAGCTTCCTTATCAAGTTCTCTACATGGACAGTGAAGCTCAGTTTATCATCAACCCACACCCAAATATTTGTACACTTTAACTTGCTCTATAGTATGTCCAGCCAATGTAGCAATGACATGATTTGTAACATGCCTGGCATTTGAAAATACCATGCATTTTGTTTTACCCTAATTTAGAATCAGCTTTAAATCATACAGATTCTGTTGTATGATGTTAAATGCTCTTTGGGCATTTTCAAAAGCTAAAGATACTACTACCACTTGAATAAAGAACAGTATCATCTGCATAAAAATGAACATCCACTGTTTCAATAAGATCCCCAATGTTGTTGATATACAAAATAAACAACAGTGGGCACAAAATAGAACCTTGCGGAACTCCTGAGCACACCTCTATGAACTCAGATTTACAACCATCCGCCATTACACATTGTGTACAATTTGATAGGGTATTTATAAACCAATCTAGAGCATGACCAGTAATTCCACAACATTTTAACCTTTGCACTAACACAGCATGGTCCACGGCTTCAAAAAACTTTGACAAATCAATAAAAACAGACACACAATGTAACTCCTTATCAAGAGCACAGTGGATGTCATTTATAACCTTAAATGTTGCTGAAACAGTGCTGTGGCCAGACCTAAAACCTGATTGCATTCCATTTAAGATGTTGTTTTCTTGAAAGTAGGTCTTTAGCTGCCTACTAACTAAGGACTCCAGTACCTTTGACAGTACAGACAATTTTGATATGGGTCGATAGTTGTCAAGTAGCGAGGGATCTCCACCTTTCAGGAGAGGCAGTACAAAAGCAGATTTCCGTAACTTGGGGATTTCCTTAACATCAAGCGTAAGGTTAAAAATACATGTTAAGGGGGGAGCAATGTTGTCTGTGGCTAGGTGTGGGAGGCGGGGGTCTAGTTCATCAGGGCCAGGGGATTTTTTAAAATCAATTTCTTTCAGGGCTTTACACACTTCTGAAACAGAGAAGGATGAAAAGGAGAACCTGGTGAAGGAGTGCACAGGGGTGTCAGATACATTTATAAGGGGCTCAATTATACCTTTGACCTTTTCAAATAAACTGCCTGCATCTAAAAAATGCTGGTTCAAGGCTTTCAGAATGGAGGTTATGTGTGTGTCGACCAACAATTGTTTAGGAGGCTGTGTATCTTTTCTGCAATCCAAACCTTTCACTACTTGCCAAAATTTGGATGGATTATTTACATTTTGTGAAGTAGATTTCAGGTAATGGTTGCTTTCAATTTACGGATCATAGCCACACCAATATTTCGAAGACGTTTAAAAGCCATCCAATCATCTGACAAACCAGTCCCTCTTGCTTTAGCCCACATAGCATTTTGTTGCCTTATGATTTTTGTAAGTTCCTTAGTAAACAAAGGGTTCTCTCTGCCCTTAATCCTGAACATTTTTAAAGGGGCATGCCTATTGCATACATCCTGGAATGTGTTGTGGAAGTAAGAAAAGACTAGTTCAACATCAGGGATTAATTCCATTCTATTCCATTCAATGCTACATCATGTAAAAAACCTTGAATATCAAACCGCTTCCAGTTTCTTTTCGTAATAACACGTGGAGATTTCTTAGGAATTTTACCATCTCTCACACAGGCAATAGCACAGTGATCACTTATGTCATTTGCAAAAATACCAGAAGCATTAAAACGATGAGGAGTATTGGTTAAGATCAAATCAATCAAAGAGGATTTCAGAGGATATTTTATATTCAACCTAGTTACACTGTTGACAATCTGAGTGAGATTGTAGGTATTGCACAGAATTTTAAGTTGATCAGAGCTAGATGTTAGCCAGTCCTGATTCAGATCACCCATCAGGACAAACTCAGAATTGACATTCTGTGATAACAATTTGAAAATACAATCCAGAGGGCCAACAGTAGCAGATGGAGGTCTATAACAACAAGATACAACAATATTTAAAGATGAGCCAAGGTTTAGGTTGAAAGACAGATATTCAAATTGCTTAGGTTTAGTAACAGAAGTCAGAACTACCACTGTCTTTTACATATACAGCAACACCACCACCCTTAGATTTACGATCTGTACGAAAAACATTGAAACCATTTATGCCAATATTTTTGTCTGTAATAGATTTTTTAAGACCGGTTTCAGAAAGCATAAATACATCCAGGTTGGCAGTTTTTATCCATATATTCACAAAATCAAGCTTCGGCAGAAGACTTCTTACATTCATATGCAAAAACTTCAGGCCACTCTGACTACTTAATTCGGCAGGGGTAAGAATGTCAGTACCTGGGTTAGACTGGACATTTCCAGACAAAAGAAGCAGCAAGATAATGGCAAGTCTAGATCGAGGGTTACAACATTTGGAGTTACAGACAGCACTTGAACGAGAATCCATAGTCACCAGAGTCTTTAACGCCACATATTTCAGGAGATGTGTGAAGTCCAGAGACATGGTTAAGTACCAAGAGAACAGTCCTGACATGTAAGCTCAAGAGTCCGATTTGTCCCGTATTGTTCGGGAGAAATGTGCAGATGTAGGTCATCCTCACTTCTATCACACTGATAATGTAGTGATACACCTGAGACAGCAGCAGAGAGACAATGCTGCTACACTATCCGGCTGTGACAAGACAGAACAGAACAGATCAGAACTGCACAAAGAGAGCAGAACTGGACCTGCACATCACCATCGTCAGACCTGGGAGAGTAAAGGACGGGAAACACTATAAAGGAACATTGGCCGTGCCTAGACTTGTTGTGCTGTCGAGTCCCTCTGTCTCACACGGAGTGCTCTGGGGACATGTGTCCACAGCCTGTGGTAGAGACCTACAGTGCCTTGCAAAAGTATTCATCCCCCTTGGCGTTTTTCCTATTTTGTTGCATTACAACCTGTAATTTAAATGCATTTTTATTTGGATTTTATGTAATGGACATACACAAAATAGTCCAAATTGGTGAATTGAAATGAAAAAAACTACTTGTGTCAAAAAATTCTAAAATATTAAAACGGAAAAGTGGTGCGGGAAATATGTATTCACCCCCTTTGCTATGAAGCCCCTAAATAAGATCTGGTGCAACCAATTACCTTCAGAAGTCACATAATTAGTTAAATAAAGTCCACCTGTACAATCTCAGTGTCACTTGATCTGTCACATGATCTCAGTATATATACACCTGTTCTGAAAGGCCCCAGTCTGCAACACCACTAAGCAAGGGGCACCACCAAGCAAGCGGCACCATGAAGACCAAGGAGCTCTCCAAACAGGTCAGGGACAAAGTTGCGGAGAAGTACAGATCAGGGTTGGGTTATAAAAAATATCCGAAACTTTGAAAGAATATGGCACCACAATAAATCTGCCAAGAGAGGGCCGCCCACAAAAACTCACGGACCAGGCAAGGAGAGCATTAATCAGAGAGGCAACAATGAGACCAAAGATAACCCTAAAGTAGCTGCAAAGCTCCACAGTAGAGATTGGAATATCTGTCCATAGGACCACTTTAAGCCGTACACTCCACAGAGCTCGGCTTTATGGAAAAGTGGCCAGAAAAAATTAATTGTTTAAAGAAAAAAATAAGCAAACACGTTTGGTGTTCGCCAAAATAGCATGTGGGAGACTCCCCATATATGGAAGAAGGTACTCTGGTCAGATGAGACTAAAATTGAGATTTTTGGCCATCAAGGAAAACGCTATGTGTGGCGTAAACCCAACACATCTCATCACCCCGAGAGCACCATCCCACAGTGAAGCATGGTGGTGGCAGCATCATGCTATGGGGGTGTTTTTCATTGGCAGAGACTTTGAAACTGGTCAGAATTGAAGGAATGATGGATGGCGCTAAATACAGGGAAATGCTTGAGGGAAACCTGTTTCAGTCTTCCAGAGATTTGAGACTGTAAGCCACTGTAGTTAATAGGCCAACTGAACAAAATATAGCCACTCATAATTAGATCATGTTGATTTGGAAGGCAGTATGAAATGATGGTGAATTAAGATGCTCAGCTGGATTTGAGAGAAACTCTTAGCTTGTTTACCGTGACTTGTTGTTGTGTGAGTTTTAACTTGGGGATTGGACTTGTTTTCACCCTGTACTGAATGTTGATGGCTTTCCTTTTAAGGAGGGAGAGCAGACCCAGTGAGTCTATTAGACAAGATCAATGCTATCTCGATCAGAGGAATAACATTAGCTATAATGACAGGAAATGGATTTGAAGATATTGGGCTTGAGGGAGATGCGTTGATTACTATAATTAATGGACAATTGATTCTGTTACAATTACTGTTATTATAGGGATAATTATTGTTGGTTCGCCAGTATGCTGTGTTCTTGTTAAACGTTAGGTAGGAATCCGGATCCTCATTATGATTCTCATTATGATCATAGATTTGAATAGAACACGTTATTGTCCACACGATGTGGAATGTTGCCTTTGACTCCACGGTGGCATCATATGTATTCAATTGTTTTGGAGCAAAGGTGTCATACAGGAGTAGTCCAATTGGAATTGTCACATGTACCGAAAGTTCTAGTTGAGGTGAAGATAGATGCTTTGAATTATCTACCCGCTCTTACCCATCCACTGTCCCTGTCCCTCCCACATCGCGTAATTGGACTTTAAGACTGACTGAGAGATGATTTGTCCCCTGGTGCTTCTACACCGCTTCTACACCTGCATTGTGTGCTGTTTGGGGGTTTGGGCTGGGTTTCTGTACAGCACTTTGTGACATCAGCTGATGTAAGAAGGGCTTTATAAATGAATTTGATTTGATTGATTGGTGAGTGATAGAGAGAGGGGAGGAGGAGGTGGGAACTCCAAATGGCAGTCTGAATAAGTTTAGGATCCTCAGGCGCTCACTACAGCCAGCTCACTCATTAAAAACCCTTTCAAGACATCCCAAGGAGTCGGGGGGGGGGGGGGGGGGGGGGGGGGGTCAGTGAGAGAGATGCGCAAAGAGAAAGAGAGAGGTGGGCGGTGGGAGAGCACAGCACGTGTCATCTGGTTGGTCACTTGTCACGGCTAAGCGTTTAAGTCGAGGGCGAGTTTTGTAATTGGAGCGCGGCGGAATGGAATTTGTAATTCAGCGGAATGCTTAGTTCCGGCAACGACCCACGCTTTAGTGCGCCTGTCTTCCCGGATATTCTTCGCTCCAAACCCAGACCGCAGCGCCTGAACTGTGATGTAGTAATGCAATATTGAGCATTAGAAATGCTTATTTTTTTAAAGCCCAGCATATACTGGGAGTGGTGAGACTGGACAGGCACTCTCTCTCTCTCTCAGGTTAATATTTAGTGTGCGTGTTCGGCCGTCAAGAGAGCTAACGCACAAACACAAATGCAGATACATGCACACATTTGGAATGGGCCGAGAGATCCTCAAGAGGTTCTACAGCTGTACAATTGAGAGTATCTTGACCTGTTGCATCACCGCCTGGTATGGCAACTGCTTGGCGCTACAGAGGGTAATGCGTACGGCCCAGTACATCACTGGGGCCGAGCCTCCTGCCATCCAGGATCTCTATACCAGGCGGTGTCAGAGGAAGGCCCTAGAATTTGTCAAAG
Source organism: Salvelinus namaycush (assembly GCF_016432855.1). Taxonomy (NCBI): domain Eukaryota; kingdom Metazoa; phylum Chordata; class Actinopteri; order Salmoniformes; family Salmonidae; genus Salvelinus; species Salvelinus namaycush. The sequence goes on from NC_052312.1 coordinate 33,329,663, forward strand.
ACTCTGTTCTCTCTGCTACCACACGGCAAACGGTACCGGAGTGCCAAGTCTTGCTCCGAACTCAGACCCAGACTATACTGACATTACAACACACACACACTACTTATGCTCACCCACACAGTCACACTAGCTGCTGCTGCTCTGTTTATTATCTATAAATAGATGTTCTAGTCATTTCTACCCCTACCTACATGTGCATATTAGTTAAATTACCTCAAAGGCTGTACTCTTGGTATATAGCCATGTTATTACCTTGTACCCCTTCATTTTACCTTTATTTAACTAGGCAAGTCAGTTAAGAACAAATTCTTATTTTCAATGACGGCCTAGGAACAGTGGGTTAACTGCCTTGTTCAGGGGCAGGACGACAGATTTTTACCTTGTCAGCTCGGGGATTCGATCTTGCAACCTTTCGGTTACTAGTCCAACGCTCTAACCACTAGGCTACCCTTGCACATTGACTCGGAGCCGGTACTCCTTGAATATAGCCTTGTTATTGTTATTTATTTTATTACTATTTCCTTTTTCTTTTTTTTTAGCAAATTTGTCATACTTTTTTAACTCTGCGTTGTTGAGAAAGGACTCGTAGGTACGCATTTCATGGTCTGCAAATGTTGTATTCGACGCATTTGACAAACACAATTTGATTTGATTGGTTCGACATACCTCTCTCTCTCTCTCTGCCCCACTCTCTCTCCCTCTGTAACACTTCATCATATCATCCACACAGCGCTGTGGGATCAGAGTGGACATATTTTGTACTCAGTTTAGTCACGGAGAAAATACATGTCCTTTATGCAACCTCTCATCTTTCTCTGTGCTTCGAGCTTGTTGTAGCCAACTGCAGCCGTCCATGTTAGTAATTCTATGGTCTGGAGCTTTTACATTTCTTGGCTCCCTCCATTGCTTTGGTCATGATGAGTACACGTGAGAGTGTACATTATGTACTGTAGTCGTACACGTGACAGCTTACGTACCTTATGTAGTAGTGCACGGGAACGTAGAGGCTATTTAATTGTCCGAACCTATGTAACAGTACATGTGATAACATATGTAATATTACATGTCAGATTGGCAAACCAGGTTTTCTGATCGAGTGTGTAGCATTACAACCCCAGGGAGAGTACTACTACTGATGCATTACACTGAAATACCACTACAGGCTGCATGAGGCTGAGAGCAATGAAGGTTCTGTGTGTCTGATTGTGTGTGTGTGTGTGTGTGTGTGTGTGTGTGTGTGTGTGTGTGTGTGTGTGTGTGTGTGTGTGTGTGTGTGTGTGTGTGTGTGTGTGTGTGTGTGTGTGTGTGTGTGTGTGTGTGTGTGTGTGACTGTGTGTGACTGTGTGCACGTGTGTGTATGTGTCACAGACCTTTGTTGACAGCTTGAACAGGCTGGCTGGAGTAGTAGGCATCTTAATGGGGGACAATACGTGTTGAGGAGGAGTGCCCTTCTGCAAGGTAATCTGTTGTTCAATAGCTAACTGAGTGCACTTGAAATGCACAGTCCCTTTCTCCTACTCCCCTTGTGGTAATGGCCATGTGATGGAGAAGCTTAACACGCTGTCCAAGGGTACACACTATAGACAAGTGAGACAACGTCTATACCCTAGTGTCTGTATAAACATACACTTCATTGTTGATGTTGATATGGTCGTATGGTCATATGATGTAATTGACATCTGTGTGTATACAGAGGTTGCACTTACCATGTGTAGAGGGTTCGGCTTCTGTAGTGTAACACGTGAAGAGTTTCAATGACATCACATATTGAAAAACTCTCAATAGTTGTGCACAGAAAATTGGCCAGTGTTACCTAGTGTTGATTTTTCAGTGTAACATTTCTAGTCTCTAAGTGTTAAATGAACACTCATTGGTGTAAAAGGACCCCAGTGTCGGTGTTAATAACTAGTTTTAAACCTAAACCACGCGTGCTCTATTGCAGGTTGATTTTTAGAATTGTTTGTTTCAATATCTTTTTGCATGTACAGTACCAGTCAAAAGTTTGGACACACCTATTAATTCAAGGGTTTTTCTTTATTTTTTACAATTTTCTATATTGTAGATCAATAGTGAAAACATCAAAACTATTAAATAATACATATGGAATCATATAGTAACCAAAAAAGTTTTCAACAAACCATCTCAACTGGTTTGAGGTTGGGTGATTGTGGAGGCCAGGTCATCTGATGCAGCACTCTGTCACTCTCCTTCTTGGGCAAATAGCCCTTACACAGCCTGGAGGTGTGTTTTGGGTCATTGTCCTGTTGAAAAACAAATGATAGTCCCACTAAGCACAAACCGGATGGGATGGCATATTGCTGCAGAATGCTGTGGTAGCCATGCTGGTTAAGTGTGCCTTGAATTCTAAATAAATCACACCTCCTCCTCCATGCTTCATGGTGGGAACATGCGGAGTTCATCCATTCATCTACTCTGCATCTCACAAAGACAAGGCAGTTGTTACCAAAAATCTCAAATTTGGACTCATCAGACCAAAGGAAAGATTTCCACCGGTCTATTGTCCATTGCTCGAGGTTCTTGGACCAAGCAAGTATCTTCTTATTGGTGTCCTTTAGTAGTTGTTTCTTTGCAGCAATTCGACCATGAATGCCTGATTCACACAGTCTCCTCTGAACACTTGATGTTGAGATGTGTCTGTTACTTGAATTCTGTGAAGCATTTATTTGGGCTGCAATCTGAGGTGCAGTTAACTCAATCAAATCAATCTAATGTATTTAGGAAGACTTTTTTACATCAGCAGGTGTCACAAAGTGCTATACAGACACCCAACCTAAAACCCCAAATAGCAAGCAATGCAGATGTAGAAGCACGGTTGCTAGGAAAAACTCCCTAGAAATGTAGGAACCTAGGAAGAAACCTAGAGAGGAACCAGGCGCTGAGGGGTGGCCAGTCCTCTTCTGGCTGTGCCGGGTGGAGATTATAAGAGTACATGGCCATTTAAGGCCATATTGTTCTTCAAGATGTTCAAACGTTCATAGATGACCAGCAGGGTCAAATAATAATCACATTGGTTGTAGAGGGTGCAACAGGTCAGTACCTCAGGAGTAAATGTCAGTTGCCTTTTCATAGCCGAGCATTCAGAGGTTGAGACAGCAGGTGCGGTAGAGAGAGAGAGAGTCGAAAACAGCAGGTCCGGGACAAGGTAGCACATCTGGTGAACAGGTAGGGTGCCCTAGCCGCAAGCAGAACAGTTGAAACTGGACCTGGTGGACTTGGGACAGCCAGGAGTCATCAGGCCAGGTAGTCCTGAGGCATGATCCTAGGGCTCAGGTCCTCAGGGAGGGGAGGGAGAGAAAGAGAATTTGAGGGAGAATACTTAAATTCACACAGGACACCAGATAAGACAGGAGAATTACACCAGATATAACAGACTGACCCTAGCCCCCCGGCACATAGACTATTGCAACGTAGATACTGGAGACTGAGACAGCTAATGGTGGGAGGCTTCGGCGGCTCAGACCCCGTAACGGGTGAAGGAGAGACCTGAGAAAGCTTGGCATCTGGCTCTGACACATTGCTTAATAATAGGGAGATCCGGTTGAAAGTTTCTGTCGGCTGAATGAGTGACACCTGTTGAGTATGCCGACAACATTACTTTCCAGAAGCCTTTAGACTATGCAGGGGAATTTATACTACTATCTGTACTGGTGGCACAGACACTGTTTCATCCTTTCCTACACTTAAATTGCCCTTGCCTAACGATTGCATCTGAAGCTGTACTTGCAACACGGCTATCCTCACAATAAGGCGATAGTTCTCCTGTATATTATGAGTACAGCGACTGCAATTAGATGCCAGTGTTAATGTTACTACTTAGCTTCGGCTGGTGGAGATCCTGTAGAACCATGTCCAGATATAGCGTCCTGGGTGAAAAAGTAGAATGAAAAAAGTCGAGCAAGGAAAAAACAAAGACGTTGGGTAAATGTATTAAAAATAAAAAACGAAGGGCCTCCTGAGTGGAGCAGTGGTCTAAGGCACTGCATCGCAGTGCTAGCTGTGCCACTAGAGATCCTGGTACGAGTCCAGGCTCTGTCGCAGCCGGCCGCGGCTGGGAGACCCATGGGATGGCGCACAATTGGAACAACGTCGTCCGGGTTAGGGATGGCCGGCAGGGATGGTCTTGTCCCATCGTGCACTAGTGACTCCTGTGGCAGGCCCGGGCGCAATGTACGCTGACAATGTCGCCAGGTGTACGTTGTTTCCTCCTACACATTGGTGCGGCTGGCTTTCGGGTTAAGCGGGCATTGTCAAGAAGCAGTTCGGCTTGGCTGGGTTGACCTTCGCCTCTCCCGAGTCTGTACGGAAGTTGCAGCGATGGAACTACCAATTGGATACCATGGAATTGAGGAGAAAAATGAAAAGTTTGGCAGATAGCCAAGTAGCAACTAACAGCACTGAGACAAGTTAACTCTAATGAACTTATCTTCTGCAGCAGAGGTAACTCTGGGTCTTCCTTTCCTGTGGCGGTCCTCATGAGAGCCAGTTTCATCATAGCGCTTGATGGTTTTTGTGACTGCACTTGAAGAAACTTTCAAAGTTCTTGAAATTTTCCCTATTGACTTACCTCCACGTCTTAAATTAATTATGGACTGTCGTTTCTCTTCGCTTATTTGAGCTGTTCTTGCTATAATATGGACTTGGTCTTTTACCAAATAGGGCTTCTGTATACCACCCCTACCTTGTCACAACACATCTGATTGGCTCAAACACATTACGAAGGAAGGAAATTCCACAAATTAACTTTTAAGAAGGCACACCTGTTAATTGAAATGCATTCCAGTTGACTACCTCATGAAGCTGGTTGAGAGAATGCAAAGAGTGCGCAAAGCTGTCAAGGCAAAGGGTGGCTACTTTGAAAAATCTCAAATATATTCTGATTTGTTTAACACTTTTTTGCTTTCTACATGATTCCATATGTGTTATTTCATAGTTTTGATGTCTTCACTATTATTCTACAATGTAGAAAATAGTAAAAATAAATAAAAACCCTTGAATTAGTAGGTGTGTCCAAACTTTTGACTGCTACTGTACTTTGATTAATTAACATCATGCTACTCAAATATAAACAACATACATTTTTCTAAACTAATCCAATCTGTTACTTGGATTTATTGCACCGTTACTGAAATGGTTGTTCCAGTTGAGACGGTTTAGGAAGTGTCATAGATTAGCCTTCCCAACCCGGTGGTCATTCTTAATGCAGGTTTCTGGTGAATAAAAATTATAAATGTTTTATATCCTCTCTCTGGCTGGATTGCAATAGGAATTGCAGATCACTTTGTAAACCAGCATAATGTGACTTTCATGCCTGATGTGTCCTGTTAACCATGCATTTCAGGCCACTGTATTAGGGTACATCTAATCCCTCAAAACAAGTTCTTATGAAATATGTGTTTTATTGTCTTCTAAAATTGAAAATGGTTGAATGCAACAACCATGTCTCTGTCACTAACAAATGAAGTAATGGTTAGTAACTCTACAATTGACTCGAAAGGCAAGGCACTCTGGGAAATAAGCAAATAAGGCTTTACACTAAGCAGTGTGTTAATTGAACTCTGAAAAGTGTGGCATGGTATAGACAACGTACCAGTGTTAAGTAAACACTCTGTGTTGAATTAACACTGGAGCATTTGCTCAGTGTGTCCGTGTCTGCGTGTGTGAGAGAGATTGGCAGTATCCTGGGATGACCCCAGTCAGTCCCAGCAGCAGAGTAATAACCAGAGTTGGGTAGGTTACTTTCTAAATGTAATCGATTACAGTTACTAGTTACCTGTCCAAAATTGTAATCGGTAATGTAACTTTTGGATTACCCAAACTCAGTAACGTAATCTGATTACATTCACTTTTAGATTACTTTCCCCTTAAGAGGCATTAGAAGAAGACAAAAATCTATGTTACTAATTGAATGAAATCTATTGCAGGATAAATCAATGTTCAAGTTTACATAGCTGGCCATATATGGATGTTAATTTTTACTTTATACTTTGGTTATGTAAGCTTATTCTAACCCATCGCTTTCTACTACATATAATAACACGATTAAATTATATCTTTACATTAAAAACCAAAGTCTATCAGAATTCCAGTCATTACAATAAATGTTATACCCCTTGATCTTCAAGAATAGGACTTGGAAATATGGAAGTATAGATTAGCCAAATTGTTTTACCTGAGCATAACCCCAAAACTAAGGAGTTATTAGCCAGCCCTACTCTGTTGTTTATGATTTTGTTTTCATGGAGGACTGATTGGGCTCATTGATTCAAGTTGAAAAATAAATGCTGCGCTCATGGAATGGCATGCTTTGAGCACTACTGAAAAGTGCTATTTATGTGAAAAATGAATGTGAAAAAAGAATGCCTTATGCTACAGTTACCGTAGGCCTATTTGTTTACCTTTTTGTTGGTGACACTTTGATATCTTGATAATATGCAGCTGTTTAAAGGGCAAATCCACAAATGGGCGCCCCGCCTCTGTTTTGGTAAAAAGCTGAGGGATGGGCCTGGAGAAATGGAACCACTCTCAGATTAATAGACAGAGCTATGGATGCAAGGACTGACCATCCATCAAAATTATTGCTTTAACCATGTTATGAGGTTTTACAGTGGTTGTTTACATTTACAATGTTTACAAACATAGGAGAAAAACAAGCTTATATTTTGGGTTCTCATGGAGTGTGACAGTTGAACTAAGCTCATGAGGCATTTATAAGTTATGTTCTTCAAGAATCAATGGATATATATGAGAGCAGCAGTGTGATTCACATCAATGAGCTATGTAGATATCAAATAATAAGTGATATCCGTATCGCCGTAGACTACATCACTGCTGTTATCCTTACCTCCAAGCGCTTATTCAAGTTGGATAATCTTGGATGCCGACCTTTGGAAGACATCGTTTGGACTGTAGCCTACAAAAGCCTGTTCCTGCTCTTTTCCTGCAATCCATCAAACACATTTTGTGTGTCATCATAGTGGTCTCTGACTTGTGGTCAGACTCGCTCAGGTGGAACAAACTTAAACTTGCGCCTTTTTTCAATGCTGATTTGAATCTCTTTGAGACAAACAGAGAAGTATCAAAGATTTTTTTCCACAAACATCCTTTCTGAATTTAAAAGTAATCATCTAGTTTTTCAAAAGTATCTGTAATCTGATTACAATATTTTTTGCTCATAATGTAATGGATTACAGTTACCTTTTTTGTTGTTGTAATCTCTTACATGTAACGGATTACATGTAATCCGTTACTCCCCAACCCTGTGGTTTAAGTGATGGTTATGGATGGAGGTAATGACATAAAGCCAAGAGTATTGACTTCTCTAAAGACAGCTTGATACCATAGGAAGGAGAGCAGTGGTGGCTAGCAGAGTGGAGCTAATGGCCCTATTCTCTGTGACTTTGGTAGAGGCCGCAAATATACACACAGATCACAACGGGTCAGCCCCACTAAAGCACATATTTCCCATTTCCTCCTATCGTACCTGCACAGCGAGGGAGGGATGGAGAAGATATAGAGAGGAGAGAATGAGAGGGAGGGAGGGAATTAAAAAGACAGAAAAAGATAGAGAAGGAGAGAGTGAGAGCGGGAGTGTGTGTGTGTGTGTGTGTGTGTGTGTGTGTGTGTGTGTGTGTGTGTGTGTGTGTGTGTGTGTGTGTGTGTGTGTGTGTGTGTGTGTGTGTGTGTGTGTGTGTGTGTGTGTGTGTGGCTGTACAGCTAACATCTGCTGGGTGGATCCCCATGCTCTCAGCAGAGTGTAATGGAGACTGCTATCTCCAGACGTGCTGCTTTTATAATGGAGGGCTTAGTGCTCTGAGGAATGCCTCTCTATCTTGCGCTCTTTTTTCCTTTCTCGCTCTGTTTTTTTTCTCTCTTTCTCCCCGTCTTTCTACCTCTGTCTTTTTCATTCTCCCCATCTCTCCCCCCATTTCCTTTCTCTCTTTCTCTCTCATTCTCCCCTCTCGCTCCTCCCCTCCCTTTCCCTTCTCTCTTTCTCTGACAAAAACTCTCATCGGAGGTGATCTCTCTCTGTATGTACACATCGTCCTGTCAGTGCTCTGCTCTCCCCGCCCACGTTCACCCAGGGCTCCTTCTGCTGTAATCTACAACGTTAGCTGCTCTGCATCCTATTAAAGTAGATAACACGGATCGTTGTGAAGATAACGCAGATCAAATATTAGGAGTTGAGTGTCCATGTTGTTGGATGAGCATTTGATGAGTCACTGAAGAGGGAAATGGGGCAAATCACATATGGCACCATATTCTTCACATATAGTGCACCAAAAGTATTGCTCTAAGAAGGAGGGAATCCTAACTTGCAATTAAATCAAAATTCCCCTTAGTTATACGTCAATGCCAGTGGGACACAGTGACATTTTGAATTAAATGGTCGTTTTTTGGTAGGATTCTTCCCTACCTTAGTCTGACTGTATGAGTAGCACCTACATGTGTTCTCTAGCCCTATTCTTCCTCTAGGCAGCTGTTGTTGTGTTGGTACGATATGTACTCTCCAGAGCTGTTGTGAGAGGAGAGTGATGTCACCGGGACAGAGAGCTTAGCTAACAGGGTGACCTGCTATTTGAGTCACACCTAGCTGGCATTGAGGAGCTGCTCACACATAGATTCTACACGCACAACATTCTTCCACAGGCACCGCTCCAGGTTTCCCATAAGTGTTCAACTGGGTTGAGATTTGGTGACTGCGACGGCCATGGGATATGGTTTACATTGTTTTCATGCTCATCAAACCGTTTAGTGACCACTCGTGCCCTGTGGATGGGGGCATTGTCATCCTATGGCGGCATAGCCATGGTAGCCAAAATAATGGCCTGCCAAGCATTTTTATACATGACCCTCAGCATGATGGGACGTTAATTGCTATATTAACTCAGGAACCACACCTGTGTGGAAGAACCTGCTTTCAATATACTTTGTATCCCTCAATTACTCAAGTGATTCCATTATTTTGGCAGTTACCTGTAGCTAGCAGATCGTAACGGGTTCATGTGATGCTCCAATAGCCGTTACAGGATAGGTACTGTTTGGCGTAGCACAGAGAATTTTCGAACCAAACTTCACTTGGCGATACTATCTTCGTTCGGCCAATTGATCAAGACAGGTGTGTGTCATCATGACATGCAGCACTTTAGGGTGATGGGTCATCTGCCTCAATTAGAGAACATTTGAAATAGACAAGATGGCAGCATACACATTGTTCAATTACTTCATGGAGCAAAACATTTTAACAACGAAGCATTTTCAAAATTCAAACAAACCACCTCCAACTGGACACAGACATTTTAAAAAGATACATGTTTGGCCGAATCGAAAACGAAGATAGTATCAAGTTAAGGTTGGTCAAAAATTCTCTATGCTACGCCAAACAGTACCTATCCTATAACGCTAACTGACACACACTGACACGCAGTTCATACTGTTGCCATGCCAAAGTCATGGCACGCAGGCCTCAGGGCCTGCCTAGAAATGTGTACCAGTCCACACCGTTAGTACATTGTCAGAGCACACTGTACACACACATGCATATGTACACACACATGCATATGTACACACACACACCTAGTGGAAACTAGAGAGAGTGAACAAATGTGAAGGATGATGAAGGCCAGTGATAAAGATTCCTCTAGCGACTTGCTGGCCCAGCGTGATGGCTCAGTCACGATTTATGGCATTGTTTGAATGACTGACCATCTGTGGGCTATAATCGGGGTCAAACACACCTTATCTCTGGCCATCTCGATGGAGAGACATTCCCACATATAACGATGTGCGCTGAGAATCGGGAAGCAAGTTCAGGGAGTGAGTGTTTCAATAAATAAACGCAACATAATACAAAACAAGAAACACGAACAACGCACAGACATGAAACAGAAACAATAATGCCTGAGGAAGGAACCAAAGGGAGTGACATATATAGCGAGGTAATCAGGGAAGTGATGGAGTCCAGGTGAGTCTGATGACGCGCAGGTGCGCGTAACGATGGTAACAGGTGTTCACCATAACGAGCAGCCTGGTGACCTAGAGGCCGGAGAGGGAGCACACGTGACACCACAGAAGTCCGAGGGTCACTGAAGCCAGGAGAGGTGAAGACTGATGAAACTTGAATCAACTGAATGAATGTTACTTTGTGAAATAAATTGTCATGTTTGGATTGTTTAAAGAGTTCCTAACGAGCTATGAATTTTGATGTGTTTCATGGTACTCTAAGTGCTATGGATTTATTGTGACAGAGAATCTGTGTTACTCTGTTTGCTTGACGGCGATAGTTCAGAGAGGAGCGACACAGGAGTGACGGTGTTGAGGTGTGGATATTACATTAGAGAAGGAGTGTGAAGTTCTATGCCTTTTGTATGAATGTTTTGGGCCATGCAAACTGATGTTAATTCGACGAAAGGAGATACTGGGAGTTGGCATTCTTGGAAGAATAAAATATGGGTTTGAACTTAGATCATGTTGTCATTGGTTAACCAATCTCCTGATGTATGTCATAGTGGTGAATTTTCTATGCTGTTAAGACTCAGGATATTTTGTATAATTTTTAATGTGAAGATTTCTGGGGTCTATCATTTGTTAATTGTATTCATATTGTGTAACTGTAATAATTATGGATACTTTAAAATGGATACGAACCGTAGTACTCTGAGTAATATTCTTTGAATTATTATTTGGTGAAATGTCTAATGGTAAATGTTATTAATAATATACAAAGCATCAATGCTTGGTCTCCAACCCTGCGTCTCTGAGTCAAGGTTAACTCAATCATTAAATGCTAGGACATTGATTGCAAGACATTAGCTTCTTGTCCCTCAGCCTCTTAATAATTACATGAAGGTAAACCTAGACAAGGTAAACCTTGTGCATCTTATAGTATTTCGAGTGGTGATGCAAGGTTTGCAACCTTGGCTATGCCCACTGGATACGATTATGTACCTATAGCATTCACATGATAATGGAGTCAGATTGATGAATGTAGTTTGTTATTATATTCAACATAATGTTTGGATAATTTCCACCACACGCACACACACACACACACACACACACACACACACACACACACACACACACACACACACACACACACACACACACACACACACACACACACACACACACACACACACACACACACACACACACACACACACACACACACTTCAACGTCTAAGCCTTCTCTCATCTTCTTTCCGGATGCTCTCATTAGAGTGGATATACTGTAAATTGGTATTACTGTCGACATGTGTAATCTGTTCACGCCTGTTCTCTCTTGGCGAGGGAGGGGGCGGTGGAGCACTGGTTTGTTTTCCTCCTCAGCGGAACGCTATGCTGGCTAGCCGGGGCTGTGTTGTGCAGTTGTGACTGAAGAAGCGTGACTGGCCATCTGCTAGCTGTGATTCCTGCGCCATGCTATAGTCAGGGATGGACACAGATGAGTGGTTGCGCTTTGAGAGGAATCCCTCCGATGGTGGAGGGGTGTGTGTGTGTGTGTGTGTGTGTGTGTGTGTGTGTGTGTGTGTGTGTGTGTGTGTGTGTGTGTGTGTGTGTGTGTGTGTGTGTGTGTGTGTGTGTGTGTGTGCGTGTACATGTTTGTGTTTAGTTCTGATGAAGCCTCCACTTGGTGATATGATACCAAAGGGGTTTTGTCAAGTATAATTTCTGACAAAGTATAGTAGCCAGTATAGGGTTATCAGCGTATGGTTTATATCAGCGTATGGTTTATATCAGTTTATGGTTTGTATCAGCATATGGCTTATATCAGTTTATGGTTTATATCAGTTTATGGTTTGTATCAGCGTATGATTTATATCAGCTTATGGTTTATATCAGCATATGGCTTATATCAGCGTATGGTTTATATCAGCATATGGTTTATATCAGCATATGGCTTATATCAGCGTATGGTTTATATCAGTTTATGGTTTGTATCAGCATATGGCTTATATCAGTTTATGGTTTATATCAGTTTATGGTTTGTATCAGCGTATGGTTTATATCAGCGTATGGTTTATATCAGCGTATGGTTTATATCAGCTTATGGTTTATATCAGCGTATGGTTTATATCAGCATATGGTTTATATCAGCGTATGGTTTATATCAGCGTATGGTTTATATCAGCATATGGTTTATATCAGCGTATGGTTTATATCAGCGTATGGTTTATATCAGTTTATGGTTTGTATCAGCATATGGCTTATATCAGTTTATGGTTTATATCAGTTTATGGTTTATATCAGTTTATGGTTTATATCAGCGTATGGTTTATATCAGCTTATGGTTTATATCAGCGTATGGTTTATATCAGCGTATGGTTTATATCAGCATATGGTTTATATCAGTTTATGGTTTATATCAGCTTATGGTTTATATCAGCTTATGGTTTATATCAGCGTATGGTTTATATCAGCATATGGTTTATATCAGCGTATGGTTTATATCAGCGTATGGTTTATATCAGCATATGGTTTATATCAGCGTATGGTTTATATCAGCGTATGGTTTATATCAGCATATGGCTTATATCAGCATATGGCTTATATCAGTTTATGGTTTATATCAGTTTATGGTTTATATCAGTTTATGGTTTATATCAGCGTATGGTTTATATCAGCATATGGTTTATATCAGCATATGGTTTATATCAGCGTATGGTTTATATCAGCATATGGCTTATATCAGCGTATGGCTTATATCAGCATATGGTTTATATCAGCGTATGGTTTATATCAGCATATGGCTTATATCAGCGTATGGCTTATATCAGCATATGGTTTATATCAGCATATGGTTTATATCAGCGTATGGTTTATATCAGCATATGGCTTATATCAGCGTATGGCTTATATCAGCGTATGGTTTATATCAGCATATGGTTTATATCAGCGTATGGTTTATATCAGCGCATGGTTTATATCAGCATATGGCTTATATCAGCGTATGGCTTATATCAGCATATGGTTTATATCAGCGTATGGTTTATATCAGCGTATGGTTTATATCAGCGTATGGTTTATATCAGCGTATGGCTTATATCAGCATATGGTTTATATCAGCATATGGTTTATATCTGTCACGAACCCCGTTTCCTGAGTCTGGTTGTTGCCTGTGTTCTGTTCTGGAGTGTTTTTCCGGTGTCCTGGAACGCACCCTGTCTGGTTGCCGGGCGTTTTAGCTAGTTGGGAGATCTCAGATTACCTGCACCTGTATCCCATCAGCTATCTGTGCACCTGGTCCTGATCATCATCTCTCCTCTTCATAAGCCCGGACCTGACATCCATTCCCTGCCGGATCGTTAGCCTTAAACAGTAGGTTGTGCCAGCGTATCAGCCTCCAGCTTGATAGAAATTGTTTTGTTGTTTTTGTACGTCTTGCTTGCCTGAAACTTACCCCCGTTTGTTCTGTCTTCAGTTATTCACCCGGATCACTTACCCCATTCCTGCCTGGTCGTCGGAGGCTTCCGCTACTCCCTTGGACCCACCTATTCACTCCCATCAACTCACCACCGCTGCCCGTTACGCTACCTGGATATTTCTACCCCTTCATATTCACTTGTAAATAAATACTCACCTTCTTCCTACTCTCCTTGTCCTGGTCTGCTTCTGGGTTCGATTTTGAAAGAACGTGACAGAACGATCCGGCCAAGGATGAACCCAGCGGACCTGGACCCCGTTTGCCATGCCGTTACCCAGCAGGGGAAGATATTGGAACAACACAACACGGCGCTACAGGAGATAGCGGGTTCAGTCCGGAACTTATCTGCTAGCTTGACGAAGATCCAGGATCAGCTCAGGTTGCCGGCGGGACATCCACCACCTGTTTCACCCATCTCACCTGCCGATTCTGGAGAGGTTTCCTTCCGTGAGCCCAAGGTTCCGACGCCTGATAAGTACGAGGGGGATTTCGGAAGATGCCGTTCATTTCTTATGCAGTGTGGCTTAGTTTTTGATCTACAGCCCTACTCTTACGCCACAGATAAGGCTAGGATAGCTTTCGTGATTGAACTGCTGCGTGGTAGAGCTCTGGAATGGGCTTCAGCCGTTTGGGAACGACCGGACACCTGCATGGCTTCATACCAGGAGTTCACGGCGGAGATGAGAAAGCTTTTTGACCATCCTGTCCGAGGTAAGGACGCAGCTAAACGTTTGTTCACTCTTCGCCAAGGAGCTCGCAGTGTGGCAGACTTTATGATCGAATTCAGGACATTGGCTGTGGAGAGTGGTTGGAATGAGGAGTCACTACAAGCGGCTTTTTACCAGGGGTTGTCGGAGCAACTCAAGGACGAGCTGATATCCTATCCAGAGCCTAGTGACCTAGACAGCTTGGTCACTTTAGCTATTCGGGTAGATAATAGAGTCCGAGAGAGAAGGAGGGAGAAGCAGTGGGGGCTGTCCAATCAATCAGCAACTCGGTTACCATTTGGTTCAGGAAATGGACCAGAACGTGTTGATCATGCTTCCCCACACGGGATTAGTGGAGGGGTCTTGCCACCAGATCCTGAACCAATGCAAGTGGGGCGACACGGGCTAACTAAGGAGGAGCGCCAACGTAGACGTGAGACCAACAGCTGCCTCTACTGTGGTAGCTCGGGACATTACATCTCCGCCTGTCCACAGCGCCCGTTAAACTGCCCGGCTCGCTAGTTTTGGGTGGAATTTTTGCGAGCCAGTTTCAACCTCTCAAGAACCCTGTCAGACCCCGTTTTCCTGCGACCCTTATGAATAAGGATCAGAGCTTAGAGATGAACGCTTTTATCGATTCAGGTGCCGATGGCAGCTTTATTGATGCCGACTTGGTGGAACAGCTGGGGCTTTCCAAGGAGCAATTGCCGGAAGCCATTGAAGCAACCACTCTGAACGGCAGTAGTCTGGCACGGATTACGATGAGGACTGAACCGGTTAAGATGTTGTTGTCGGGGAATCATTCAGAGTTTATCTCCTTCCTCATTCTGTCCTCGCCCCATGTTCCTCTGGTTCTTGGTTACCCCTGGCTGAAGGAACACAATCCCTCGTTTGATTGGGTGACGGGTAAGGTAACTAGTTGGAGCATTGAGTGTCATGCTAACTGCCTTAGGACTGCCTGTTCTCCTGCTGTTCCCAGTCAGGTCAGTGACTCTGCTCCTCCTGATTTGTCCCTGGTTCCAGAAACATATCACGAGTTGGGTGAAGTATTCAGTAAGCAGAAGGCTCTGTCCCTTCCTCCCCACCGACCTTATGACTGTGCGATTAATCTGTTCCCTGGAGCTGCCTTTCCCAAGGGACGGTTATACAGTATCTCTCGACCTGAACGTGAAGCCTTGGAGACCTACATCAAGGAGTCTCTAGCTGCAGGTCTCATTCGCCCCTCGTCATCACCTCTGGGAGCAGGATTCTTTTTTGTGAGTAAGAAGGATGGCTCTCTTCGACCATGTATTGATTATCGGGGGTTGAATGATATTACGGTTAAGAACAAGTATCCCCTGCCCTTGATGAGCTCTGCTTTCGACTCGTTACAGGGTGCTACGGTTTTTACGAAGCTTGACCTACGTAATGCTTATCATTTGGTTCGGATCAAGGAGGGGGACGAGTGGTTGACTGGGTTCAATACTCCTATGGGACATTTCGAGTACCAGGTGATGCCGTTTGGACTGACCAACGCTCCTGCTGTGTTCCAAAGTATGGTGAATGATGTTCTGAGAGATATGATTGGTATTTTTGTGTTCGTTTACCTGGATGATATCCTCATCTTCTCGAGGGAGCTTTCTAGCCACGTCCAGCATGTCAAGCAGGTCTTGCAGCGGTTATTGGAGAACCGTCTGTTCGTGAAGGCTGAGAAGTGTGATTTTCACGCCCACACGACGTCCTTCCTCGGGTACATCATCTCCAGGGGAGAGATCATGATGGACCAAGAGAAGGTTCGGGCGGTTCGGGATTGGGCCCAGCCCGGTACGAGATTGCAGCTCCAGAGATTCCTGGGGTTTGCGAACTTCTATCGGAGGTTTATCCGTGATTACAGCCGGGTGGCCGTCCCTTTAACTGCCCTGACGTCTTGCACCAGAGATTTCTGTTGGACTCCTGAGGCAGACCGAGCATTTCTGGACTTGAAGAGCCGATTCACCAACGCCCCGATCCTCTCTCAACCTGACACTTCCCGTCAGTTTGTTGTTGAGGTGGACGCGTCTGATGTGGGGGTGGGCGCCATCCTGTCCCAGCGTAGCTCCACTGACGGTAAACTCCATCCCTGCGCCTTTTACTCTTGTCGTCTTTCTCCAGCTGAAAGAAACTACGATGTGGGTAACCGGGAGCTTCTCGCTGTGAAGCTTGCCTTGGAGGAGTGGCGTCACTGGTTGGAGGGAGCGGAGCAACCGTTTGTGGTCTGGACTGACCACAAGAATCTGGCTTACGTGCAATCGGCTAAACGTCTCAACTCCCGTCAGGCCAGGTGGGCTTTGTTTTTTGGACGCTTCAATTTTTCCCTGACGTTCCGACCTGGGTCGAAGAACGGGAAGGCGGACGCCCTGTCCCGGATGTTCTCCAAGACGGAGGAGAGTGGGGCCAAGACTGAGACGATTATTCCCCAGAATGTTGTCGTGGGAGCCGTTACATGGAGGATTGAGGAGGATGTGATGGCGGCCCTTCGGACGCAGCCCGGGCCCGGTAACGGTCCACCCGGTCGGTTGTTCGTGCCTGAGTCGGTCCGCTCTGCTGTCCTTCAGTGGTCCCACGCCAGCAAGATAGCTTGTCACCCTGGCGTTGCTCGGACTATGGCGCTACTGCGCAGACGATTTTGGTGGCCTGCCATGGGAGATGATACCCGGAGGTTTGTTGCCGCTTGTCCTGTTTGTGCGCAGAATAAGAGTTCCAATCGGCCCAGCTCTGGGCTTCTTCACCCCCTACCTATTCCCCGGCGACCTTGGTCGCATCTGGCCCTGGACTTTGTCACGGGGTTGCCCTCTTCTGTTGGTAACACGGTTATTTTGACCATTGTGGACAGATTCAGCAAGTTTGCTCACTTTGTCCCCCTCTCCAAGCTGCCTTCCGCCACTGAGACGTCCGAGATCCTGGTTAGGGAGGTTTTCAGGGTCCACGGGTTGCCCTGTGACATTGTTTCTGACCGTGGTCCTCAGTTTACCTCTGCTGTCTGGAGATCCTTCTGTTTGGCCATTGGAGCTACAGTCAGTCTCACTTCTGGATTTCACCCCCAATCTAATGGTCAGGCGGAGAGAGCCAACCAGAAGATGGAGTCCACGCTGCGCTGTCTTGTTTCCTCTGATCCCACCTCTTGGTCCTCTCAATTACCCTGGGTCGAGTATGCCCATAATACTCCCCCTTCATCTGCTACTGGGATGTCTCCCTTCCAGTGCCTGTACGGTTACCAACCTCCCTTGTTTCCTTCTCAGGAGAGGGATCTCTCGGTCCCCTCCGTCCAGACCCACATTCGTCGTTGCCACCGGACCTGGCATCGGGCCAGGAAGGCTCTCCTTAGAGTTTCTGACCGGTATCAGATCCAGGCGAATCGTCGCCGTATTCCTGCCCCCGCTTATACGGTCGGAGATAAGGTTTGGTTGGCTACAAGGGATCTTCCTCTACGGACGGAGTCGAGGAAACTGTCACCGAAGTTCATTGGTCCGTTTGTAGTGGAGAGAATCATTAATCCTGTGGTGGTCCGACTCAAGTTGCCTGCAACACTTAGAGTTCATCCCACCTTTCATGTCTCCTGCCTCAAGCCGGTTCTCCTCAGTCCTCTGTTGCCCCCTCCTCCTCGTCCTCCTCCTCCTCGGATGATCGGAGGTGGTCCTGTCTACACGGTGCGCCGCATCATGGACTCAAGACGGCGGGGTCGAGGGTTCCAGTATCTAGTGGATTGGGAAGGATATGGTCCAGAGGAGAGGAGTTGGATTCCTCGGCGTCAGATCCTTGACGCTGACCTGCTTCGTGACTTCTACCGCCTCCACCCTGGCGCTCCGGGTAGTCCGCCCGGTGGCGTTCGTCGGAGGGGGGGTACTGTCACGAACCCCGTTTCCTGAGTCTGGTTGTTGCCTGTGTTCTGTTCTGGAGTGTTTTTCCGGTGTCCTGGAACGCACCCTGTCTGGTTGCCGGGCGTTTTAGCTAGTTGGGAGATCTCAGATTACCCGCACCTGTATCCCATCAGCTATCTGTGCACCTGGTCCTGATCATCATCTCTCCTCTTCATAAGCCCGGACCTGACATCCATTCCCTGCCGGATCGTTAGCCTCAAACAGTAGGTTGTGCCAGCGTATCAGCCTCCAGCTTGATAGAAATTGTTTTGTTGTTTTTGTACGTCTTGCTTGCCTGAAACTTACCCCCGTTTGTTCTGTCTTCAGTTATTCACCCGGATCACTTACCCCATTCCTGCCTGGTCGTCGGAGGCTTCCGCTACTCCCTTGGACCCACCTATTCACTCCCATCAACTCACCACCGCTGCCCGTTACGCTACCTGGATATTTCTACCCCTTCATATTCACTTGTAAATAAATACTCACCTTCTTCCTACTCTCCTTGTCCTGGTCTGCTTCTGGGTTCGATTTTGAAAGAACGTGACAATATCAGTGTATGGTTTATATCAGCATATGGCTTATATCAGCGTATGGCTTATATCAGCGTATGGCTTATATCAGCATATGGTTTATATCAGCGTATGGTTTATATCAGCGTATGGCTTATATCAGCGTATGGCTTATATCAGCATATGGCTTATATCAGCATATGGTTTATATCAGCATATGGTTTATATCAGCGTATGGTTTATATCAGCGTATGGTTTATATCAGCGTATGGCTTATATCAGCGTATGGCTTATATCAGCGTATGGCTTATATCAGCGTATGGCTTATATCAGCGTATGGTTTATATCAGCGTATGGTTTATATCAGCGTATGGTTTATATCAGCGTATGGTTTATATCAGCGTATGGTTTATGTCGGTGTAGATTGGTCGGTGTACAGTTGTTAGTGTTTAGTTTCTGCCCGTGTGTAGTTTTTGAAAAAGGGCAAAACTAGCAGAATTCACTTGTAGAATGGTTACAGTATGTTGATGGCTTTACTCCCCCCCCCCCTCCCTCCCCTCTCCAGATGTACATCCAGACCACCACCCTGACTATCTCGCTCAGCCTCAGCGCCTCTGTCTCTCTGGGGATGCTGTACATGCCCAAGGTCTACGTCATCATCTTCCACCCGGAGCAGAACATCCCCAAGCGTAAACGCAGCTTCAAGGCCATCGTCACCGCCGCCGCCATGTCAGGCAAGCTGCAGAAGGGAGGCGACAGGCCCAACGGAGAGGTCAAGACGGAGCTGTGTGAGAGCATGGAGACCAACAGTGAGTAAGAACACACCTTTACTAACCTATACATAATACACTTATATATCTAATGGTATATTGTATACACCTTTACTAACAGTATGCATATCTACATCTACACCAGGGTACCCCAACTACCGGCCCGTGGGCTGAATGGTTTTATTTGGCCCCCCAAGTTAAAAAAAGATATAAAAATAAAGTGAAATTTCATTGTTGGACATAAAAGACTGTCAAAACAGCAGGAAATCAGCTCCAATGAATTACACATTTTGGAAATCAAGTATTCCCACGCACAGTAGAGAGACACGTGATCGTATACAAATGTTATTAAGGTTCGAAATGATTACGTTTTAGGCAAACATATCTGTTTGGGCTTCTTGCGGTCAATTTGCCGTCTCCAAATTATGTGTAGTTATATTCCGGCCCCCCGACCGTCCCCTCAAAAAACAATCAGCCCGTGGCTGAATATAGTTGATGATCCCTGGCCTACACTAATATAACTAACAATCTATACACCTAAACTCATCGAAAAAAACCTAATCTATAGATCTACACTAACACACAACATAAATAATCCATACAACTACACTGATATAACCAACCGTTTGATAAATCCCTACAACTACAGTATAACAGTAGTTACATGTAAGTTGGGCCCTTTTTCATATCTCTCATTCAAATATCGGTACTTTTAATATGTAAAAATGTCATCTGAATTGTAAACAATGTTCTTGATAGAGCAGCACGAGTGCTGCCTGCAACCGCTTTTTTGAGCACTATTGTTTACGGCACATACAGAGTGTTAAAATGAGCTTCCCGTTCAGCTTAACTGTGTGTAACAGCTTACGTAAACTTCAAAGCCTTGTTGCGTGCGGAGCTAGCCGTGCCTCTTCAACAGTATGGCCTGGAAATGTTAGTCTTTCTCCCGTGGAGATTTCAGAGTGGGTGTTTAAAGCATTTATTTTATCACGGAGGTGATCTGGGTGTTCTGAGAGGTTTAGAAGGTTCCGGAATGTTTGGAGTAATTAGGCTTAATCTACTGTGTTCTGTGTTCTGAACTGCAGCAGATTGCACTCTTTCTTCATTACAGACCTGAACGCGAAGAAGTCTCGCAGTCAGCAGTTTGGTCGGCTAGAATAACACACAATAACACACAATAACACACAATAACACACACACGAACAAAAACACAACAAACAGCACAGGCCACTCACACATCTATTCCCTCATTGGCACAACTGACTGGACTCATGCAGAGTTAAGTTTCACAAACCCCAGCCAGAGACGTTATTTTCAAATGCGATCTGCCTCGGGTTTGTGTTGTGTGAAGAAGAAGCTGTTGGAACAGTTGTGATTCGTACAGTTTGACATATTGTCTCTTAAAATCCTCGTATTAACAAGGCGGGTACGAGGCACCGTCTTGACGATAGCTCAGTGCCAGCGGTCCGTGGTCGCTTGAAAACAACTGACATTTACAACCAACAGCTACAGGGGACGTATAATGGACTTGATAAACACAGCCTCAGACCCCAGACACAGGTGTGCACTAATGTTAACGTCAATAGGAAATATATATCCCTTAATATATTTCCTCTCCTCTCTTCCCCCCCCCCCCCCCCCCCCCCCCCTGGCAGCTTCATCAACTAAGACAACATATGTCAGCTACAGTAATCATGCCATCTGAACAGCACCAAAGTGGAGGGAGGGCTGAGAAAAGGAGCTGTCACTCAGACAGATGACGGACTGACGGACGAAAAGACGGACAGACCGATGGAGCTCCCACCGCCACCGGTAACCAAGCATGAGACATTTTATATTGTTCTGACAGCATCAAACCTACTACCACCAGAGAGGCGGGACCACAAAGACCAACCACCAATCAGTGGGCCCCGTTTGCTCTCTTTCTGCAAATCACAGCACAACGGTCCTGCCATAAACTTTGAACTAAACGTGAAGTCAACGGTTTAAAAAAAATCCACTGCAGGCTCTATGGTCCAGAGAAAAAAAGGAAGAAAAAAGAAAAACATAACAAAACAAAACCGTGTAAAAGTTATACATAAGGGAAATGTATATGGGAGATCAAAAGACATTAAAAGAGTTTAAAATTAAAAAATATTTAAAAGAGAAAATAGAAGACACTACGAGAATCGACCATGATGTTTATTGTTATTCTACTTGTAAGTATTTTTGTGGTTGTGAAGATTTTTTCATTCTTGTCCCAGCTGTCGTGCGACCTTGCATACTCAGAAAGTTTGTTTCTTGTATCGAATGGCTAACTGAACGGGTAGCCCTGGGTTGTGAATCTGTAAATCCCCTGGTTGAAGCATGCCAGTTTTTATACAAATGATTTATTTATAATAAAGGAATGTTTTGCAAATGTATAGATTTGTGCTTATGCTTTTAAGATACAACGCAGACACCAATTGTTTATGTTTTTGTTTATTACTATATTAGTGACCGACTTGCTAGATTCGGTCTTCTGTAGCAAAATTTGAAATTGTGTTTTTTACATTGGATAAAAGTAAAGACTCAGAGCTAGAAAATGGTATATCATACACTGCAGTTGAGGAACAATGGGAAAGTAATTCTGCTATGAAAGTTGATAAACTTGTAACCTCACTTCTGAGAAAATGGCCTTTGAATGTTTTAGTACACCTACTGGAGAGCTCTTCTTTGTCTACACCCATTCAGCATCGTTCACACCCTCTTAAGTTTTAGCCCAACCCATCTCTTTAAGGATTTGCATGTGAGGCCATGTACTAAACAACCAAATTTTTCAAGGCTAAATGCTGGTTTATACTATGGGTGTGTTCTGGGCGTTCGTAAACTCAGAGCGTTGTCAGATTGTCCATTCATAAATTCAGAGCGTTTCGCTCTCGGAACATTCAGAGGGCACACTGGACATTCTGGCCAAGGAGTAGGGTTGATCCGAGCATTCTGTCCTAACAACAGCAGTCAAGCACCAAAGCTAACTGGCTAATTTTGGCTAGCTTGCTAGCTACTTCCAGACACAAATGAGAGAACAGCTCACTCTGACCATTTTACTCACCCTATCAGAGCTGGTTAGGCTGTTTTTATGTTATCCAGAGCCTTGTTGACTGCAACTGTGCTGCTGGCAACAATTTAATTATGCTTTTTGGCAGTTTTTACTGACACCGGTCATATTCAACATGTGTTGAACGTTCATAAATTTGTCAGTTATTCCGCGCTGGCACACTCACATGAGAGTGCTCTGAAATCAGAGTAGATAGCCAGAGCAAATTTACCAGCTACATCTATCAACAGTTGTCGCAGTGACATCATGAACATTCTATTGTTAAGACATGTAGCTTGCTAAACAATGAACCATAATCCCAACTCGTGACGTTACTACCCTGCATGAATTTGCAGGTAGCTAACCAACCAGGTTCAATGTTATCTAGCTAAAATTAGGCTATAACTAGCAAAGCTTCATTAAATAGAACCCGCAAACACCAGTCTCAACGTCAACAGTGAAGAGGCGACTCCGGGATGCTGGCCTTCTAGGCAGAGTTCCTCTGTCCAGTGTCTGTGTTCTTTTGCCCATCTTAATCTTTTATTTTTATTGGGCAGTCTGAGTATTGGCTTTTTATTTGCAACTCTGCCTAGAAGGCCAGCATCCCTGAGTCGCCTCTTCACTGTTGATGTTGAGACTGGTGTTTTGCAGGTAGTATTTAATGAAGCTGCCAGTTGAGGACTTGTGAGGCGTCTGTTTCTCAAACTAGACACTCTAATGTACCTGTCCTCTTGCCCTGGGGCCTCCCAATCCTATTCTGGTCAGGGCCAGTTTGTGCTGTTCTGTGAAGGGAGTAGTACACAGCGTTGTACGAGATCTTCAGTTTCTTGGCAATTTCTCGCATGAAATAGCCTTCATTTCTCAGAACAAGAATAGACTGACGGGTTTTAGAAGAAAGGTCTTTGTTTCTGGCCATTTTGAGCCTGTAATCGAACCCACAAATGCTGATGCTCCAGATACTCAACTAGTGTAAAGAAGGCTTACGTAGATATTCCATTAAAAATCAGTTAAACACTGTACAGCCTCATAACATGATTAAAACATTCATTTTGATATCATAGATGGTCAGTCATTGGATCCACATCTATATCTATTAATCTGAGAGTGGTTAAATTTCTCCAGGCCCATCCCTCAGCTTTTTACCAAAACAGAGGCGGGGCGACCATTTTGTTATTGTTTCATCTGTGGATTTGCCCTTTAAACAGCTGCATATTATCACGATATCAAAGTGTCACAAACAAAAAGGTAAACAAATAGCCCTTACACAGCCTGGAGGTGGTAGTCCCACGAAGCGCAAACCAGATGGTGATGGCGTATTGCTGCAGAATGCTGTGGTAGCCATGCTGGTTAAGTGTGCCTTGAATTCTAATTAAATCACTGACAGTGTCACCAGCAAAGCACCCCCCCACACCATCACACCTTCTCCTCCATGCATCACGGTGGGAACCACACATGCGGAGATAATTCGTTCACCAACTCTGCGTCTCACAACGACACAGGAGTTGTAACCAAAAATCTCCAATTTGGACTCCACCAGTCTAATGTCCATTGCTCGTGTTTCTTCTCTGCAGCAGAAGTAACTCTGGGTCTTCCTTTCCTGTGGCAGTCCTCTTGAGAGCCAGTTTCATCACAGCGCTTGATGGTTTTTGCAACTTCACTTGACGAAACTTTCAAAGTTTTTGACATTTTCCTGATTGACTGACCTTCATGTCTTAAAGTAATGATGGACTGTCGTTTCTCTTTGCTTATTTGAACTGTTCTTGACATAATATGGACTTGGTCTTTTACCAAATAGGGCTATCTTCTGTATACCCCCCCTACCTTGTCACAATACAACTGATTGGCTCAAACTCAAACTAAGTAGGAAAGAAATTCTACAATTTAACTTTTAACAAGGCACACCTGTTAATTGAAATGCATTCCAGGTGACTACCTCATGTAGCTGGTTGAGAGAATGCCAAGAGTGTGCAAAGCTGTCATCAAGGCAAATGTTTGTTACTTTTAAGAATCTCAAATCCAAAATATATTTTGATTTGTTTAACACTTTTTTGCTTACTACATGATTCCATATGTGTTATTTCATAGTTTGATGTCTTCACTATTATTCTACAATGTAGAAAATAGTAAAAATAAAGAAAAACCCTTGAATGAGTAGGTGTGTTCAAACTTTTGACTGGTACTGTATCTCTTCCTGAAACAAGTCACATTTATTGATTTTCAATTATGAGGACAAAGACACAGTGACAACAACATTCCCAGTCCTGTACCCATCCTACCACCTATCCCTCTACAGTATGCTGTATCTTGCTTCTGCCAATCTGAATCTCTACACGTTTCCCTACACCCAAGAGGGCAGACTTTCTTTTGACTTTTTCTTTACTCTCTGTATTAATTAAACCATCAATACAGCAAATCACTTTTCCTGACACACAGCAAAACAAATTCTTTCCGTTTTGAGCGTAACGCATTTCTTTCATCGATTTTTCCTGGTCTTACAGCATTACAAACCTCTACCACTCCACCGAGGGTATGTTGTCTTCCATACTGAAGTAGCTACTAGTGGAGAAGCTATCTGCAAGCTGGGTGGATGACGAGAAGGCAGTGTGTGTGTGTGTGTGTGCGCACGCGGGCGTGTGTGTGCCTGGTCACCTCTGTGTGTGTGTGTGTGGTAATGGGTGTCTACTTGTAGACACTGAGGGCAGAATCCTTTATGTTTCTGAACTAGCCTGCTCCATCTCTCTAAATGTCGAAGAAAAAAATTACACGAGATCTGAGAAGCAGTGAGCTGCGTCAATACATTCATTCTCACTGGAGAGGAACGATCGATAAAGCTGAAAGAGGAACACACCACCTTTTCCTGTATACAACAACAGACGAGCTTTGTGTGTCAGATTAAAAGTAATGAAAGTCAGGCCTTTGTTTAACTGATGTCCCTGTCGGCTGCTTTGTGTGAGTCCAACCTCCCTCTACAATAAAATGAGAAAAAAAGTGAAAAGAATAGGCACAATGATTTGTATTTACAACACATATAATGGGAAGCGGCTTGCGGGCCAAACAGCAGTCATTTTACAATAGACGAAATAGAGGACCGCTGTCTGCCGTTGATTAATGTTATTCTACAGCCCAATGCATAGCAAAAATACAGTCTTGCCTTTCCCATTCAAGTCTGACCATTAGCATACTGACAGATAAGAAGTGGTAGTTGAAACGAACATATTATAACCTGGCAGTGGTCCTGGGGGTCTAAGCCTGCCACTCAACAGTAGACAGGACTCCGGGTCAGGGATACTTTTGAGAGGGTAGTAGTGACAGTAATCCTAGTTATCTGCCTGCAGGCTAATTCAATTACCAGTTACACAGACCACTGTCACTGTCAGGGACAAAAGACTACACGCACAACACCAGGAGACTGTTCTCTCTATCGATCCTTTGTGTGTGCACTCGAGCGTGTGTGTGTGTTTATTGAGGTGAAGCAGGCAGATGGTCCTCCACTCTGTCTTTGTGTGTGCGTTTGTGTATGTGTGTGTGTGTATGGAGATGAATAGCGTGGATGATTCTGAAGACTCTGAGTATGGATGTGGTTGCCACGATACCCTGACCAGTTGTTGGCAACACTGGACCTTTCATCTTCTCAGCTCTCTCTCTCTCTCTCTCTCTCTCTCTCTCTCTCTCTCTCTCTCTCTCTCTCTGTCAGCTGTCTTTCTTTCTCTCTCTCTGTCAGCTGTCTGTCTGTCTGTCTGTCTGTCTGTCTGTCTGTCTGTCTGTCTGTCTGTCTGTCTGCCTGCCTGCCTGCCTGCCTGCCTGCCTGCCTGCCTGCCTGCCTGCCTGCCTGTCTGTCTGTCTGTCTGTCTGTCTGTCTGTCTGTCTGTCTGTCTGTCTGTCTGTCTGTCATGGAGATTCTGTTGTCCTAAAACACCCTCTTCTGTACAGCACAGACGTCAACAGGAGCAGTGGATAGGGCTGTCTGGGCCTCCCAATGTACCTATACATAATGTATGGAACACTTCCATTTTCAAGCCACTTTCTCCAAACAGATTTTCAAATTTGTTCAATAGTTTGATTATCTGACCATCTGCAAGTGTTGCTCCCATCCAAAACCTGAGGAGATGGGCTTGTAATCTGAGTTTGATGGACTGTTGTGTTCTTTTTTTCAGGTTAGTCACACACTAGGGCCTCAAGGGAGGTTATTTCTGTGTTTGTATCTTTCCTTCCATAATAAGATTTTACCCGGACTGTGAGTCAGAATATTTGATTGTTTGTGTATTCCTGCAGCCCAATGTACTATAGCAGTTCTATTGTTTTAGGACCTGAGAACAGAGGCTCCCCAGAGGCTAGTCGAAGAGGAGAACGGGTTTAATCTCAAACCTACCGGTTGGCAAACCAAACACACACACTGGTCTACCTTTTCCATTTGAATAAATAGGGTACAATTCACTGTGGGAAATTTGATATAAACAAACACATACTGAAGGTGTGTTTGCAGATGTGACCGTTTGGCACCAATATCGAAAACACCAAGCGTCACACATGCTTTTCATGCCCAAGTTTAGACATGAAAGAAAAGTTTGTTGGCAATATTTCCCTTTTAGTTATTTACAGTTATTTGATTCCTGCAAGGTCTTCCGATGAGACTATATAAACATATGACTGTTTTGTGTTCCGACCAGCCTTCTCCGCTCAGACATCGTCGACGGCAATGGACGGACACCTGGGACGGAGGGCGAGCTGTCAGAAATGTCACACCTGCCAGTCAGCATTCCCCTCCGTTCCCTGCCGCTCCCCGCCACTCGTCACATCGCTCCGGTGTGTTCTCCCGTTAATGAGGGAGCGTCCGTTAGAGAATACCGTTAGCGTGTTTAAACAGCGGAACGAACGGAGCCTAGTGCAGCCGGTGGGCAACACAACAACGCCTGTTTCTGTTTGCAGCCTGCACCGCACCAGGAGAATACTGATGCCTGCCCGCTGCCTGCTTCGTGCAGCCTGCCTCCCTTCCAGCTGCTAGCCTGAGAAATTAGGTTTGTCATATCGACTGTGTCTAAGGAAGTTATTTCATTAAAAAGGTGGCTGGTGTTTTCGAGCATGCTGGTGTTATGTATCCTTTGCTATGTTGGGTGTGAAGATGTTCAATAGCCTAGCATGCCTCCACTAGGATCAGAAAGCTTATACAACGACTATGTGTGTATCGTAACAGACCATCTGTTTCTGGGGGCTGTTTGTATGCCTTAGGGCGCGGCTTTCTTTCAGGACACACTACATTGAAAGATAATCTGTTGGAAGTTGTATCTTGAGACAAATGTATGTTGTGTAAATGTTGTATTGCAACAAGGTATATCTGACAATCACTAAAACAACTAAAAGCAGGCTGCCGAATCTCTGCCTGGGAGAAGAAGAAAAAAAAGGAGGAGAAGAGAGAAAGAAGAGAAGAGAAAAAGTGGAGAGAGGAGAGACTTCCTCTGGGGATTGTTGAGTGCTTCGTCCAACTGGACTGCACGTCAGGAAGCTGTCTGGGTGAGTCCAACTGATTTTGATTTGAAGTGAGACGTTCAGCACATCTAGGCACATCTCTTTTCCCCCTTTCCCAAAAGATGAATTTCAAAACGCATGTCTCACCGATGAGCATAATTGGTTTCATTGACCGTGCCAAAGAGAGTTAATTTCGGGGAATGAAGGTGACGTGATCTCGTTAAGTATTGTACTAATTCAGAGGGCGATACAGCCGTCTGTCTGAGGTTTGTCACGCCGCTTTGTCTCTGAACAATGACAGACTACGCCGCCGCCCGCTGTTCTACTGGCTCTTTCCTCCTTTTAATATTTTTGGGATGAATTAAACAGCGCTACAGGGCCATGGTCAAGTCCTCTCAAAATTTGACAGAGTATCTTCAAAGACTGAGCAGTTCTTAAAATACCACTCCGGGGATGTTTCTTTTGGCTGCGTTGTGCTCTGTGGGCTGAATCTACGGTGTGATTATCATTGGAAACTTTAGGCCAGTTTTACACACAGGGAGGAACTGTTGTCAAGCTCAATTGATCGAGTTACAACAGCTGCCGAGTTAAACAATACATATTTATTTTGACCTTCTGGTGATATTCAAAACTATTGATTTTAAAGTAGGCCCTGGCTGCAGGCTTAAGGAGCAGGAACACCACGGACGCTTATAAGCCCGAGACCTTAGAGAGTAGAGGATCTTGTGTAAAAAATAAGGTGCCTCTTTGAATTAAACAGCAATCAATTGGCTAGGCTCAGGCTGGCAGCCACACTCTCCAAAGCCACTCTCTATCACTGCAGCTAGAGGAGGGAAACCGCAGCGACTGTGGCTAGGCTCACTTAGTCCTGAATGCTGCCAGTAAAATGCATGGTTGTGCCCAATACAGGGCGGCTGGTACCGTTTCCCATTATTTTATCCTCCAGGGCTTTTTGAAAGCTGTTGTTTGAACTGGAATGGATAAGTTTGTTTTGGAGAAGCTGAGTGTGTGTGTTCCCGCGTGCGTGCTAGCATGGGCGTGTGTGTGTCTCTTTCGTGTGTGTTTGCGTTTCCCTGTCTGCCCATACATACATGTACGTTACCTGCCTGTTCTCGTAGGTCTAGAGGCCAAAAGCCTATCCTCTTGGAGAACATTTTACCCATCAGGTATTTGCTTTAAAAGCTCAGGTCCATTATTGTAATGACGTTTGATACTGCTAAAATGGAAGCCGCCGCCGATTTGCACGGTGCAATTTTCTACATATAAAACCATGTCTGCCCATGGGAGAAAATTAGGGACATTTCATTTAATGGGCAGAAATGAAAGATGGCTTTTCAAGGACCATTTACAAAGTGCCAACAGGCATCTGACTTGGCGTTAGTTATTGGTCATGTCAGGTTGTGCCTGCCAGCTCGGAGTGGTGTGGTTAGTGTAACGAGGAGCTTTGGGCAGCACTCATGCACTTTGTGGTGAAGTTTTAATGAAGGAACCTGCTGTGAGGCTGTAGCAGGTGTCTAAGAGGCTGTGACGAGGCTGTAGGGTTCTAAGCTTGGGCTGTTTTGGGAAGGGTGTTGGGGAAAGGAGCCTATGTGGTGTGTTCATGGGGACGAGATGGTACACAGGCCATTCAGGTGTTGCATTCGGAGTAAACTTTGAACATTGAGATATTAAAGACATGATAGATAGTGCATGAGGAGTGCAAGAGACTGGCGTTTTATGTCAGAAGGTACTGGGTCTCTGTAGAAAGACAGATGGCTTTGGAATGTGTTGGGTGGACGGGAGGAGATCACAGGACTGCTATAGGGGAAGCGGATGGACATCTGTGGATTAGGCGAAGGAGGGGTTGAGGTCAGGAGGTCAGGTCAGATCCCCTGAAGGGAGTAATAAGGGTTTATTATCCTCTTACCCTCTTCCTGTAGAAGCATAATATGTAAGGATTGGAGAGAAGGAGGAGTGCCTAAAGTGGAGTATATATACTTGTGATGGTGAGAACATGTTTTTGTCTGAATTACAGCTGTAACGACCCTTTGGGAAGAACTTCTCTAGTGTCCGTGAGTTATTTACTCAGATCAATGCACAGCAGGTGTACACACGCATGCACATAATAGACTAGTACTGCGGTTATTAAGGACAAACATCCAGACACAGCCAAACCACCTAGTTTTACTTTATATAGTGTATGTGGCTGATATTTTATTACTTCACCCTTTGTCTTCCACCAGATATAATCAATACTGAAGCCTGTTGTTCTGAAATAATTGCAGCAAATAAAGTGGCTATCCACAGTGTGTCGGGTGTTTTTTTTCAAGTGAAGTTAGGATTCAAATGTATGTCAATTGTAAAGTATTTTAGTATTTTTTGTTATGTGTCTGACCGCAGTAGGACTAGCTGTTGCTAGGAGGGAGAGGGAGAGGGAGAGGGAGAGGGAGAGAGAAAGAGAGATCTGCACAATTTTCGACGACCACAAAAGTACCAGAGAATCTCTTTAAGTTCATCATATTTCAGAGAACAGGTTCTGAAGAGTAATTTCTTACTTTCTTACCTAAGTGATCCAAAATGTCACATGAGATAATTGCTGAAGATAGACACTGAAAAACCTCCATACTGAACTTATGGCATTTCAGAATCATTTCTCTTTGAAATGCATAAATGCACTTTCCAAAATTCAAGGCAATTCAGTCTAATGGCACATGAACAGTTTTGCCTTGAAGTGACAAGTTACTTAATTCTTAAAAGTCTAAGCCTTTGGGGGGGCGATGTTTTTTTTGGGGGTGGGGGGGGTTAGCTATTTGATTTAATTGATTAGTTTTGTGGGCCAAACCATTCAGATGTGGAAGGCCGACCTAAGCGGATGCAGTGGATTGAAATGCAGCCCATAACAAAATCAGACAGGATTTGATGGAGATTTTTGTTGTATTATGTTCATTAAATTTCACACACGGGTTAATCAACTCTAGGGGTAGCGTCTAGCCCAAGATGACATATCCAGTCTGCAGTCAACTGCAGTTTCGACAGTTTGTGTATGACTCACTAAAGGCATTTTCATAAGCACAACTATTTATCATGCAGTCCCACTACTTGTTTACAACTCACTGTGTGACTCATTTTGATATACACAGGTTAATTTAGTTTACATAATTTAGCTACATGGCAAATAAGTCATCATCTAGAATTCAGCATCTGACACAATTTACATGACGTCATCCCACATTAGCTTATAATTGCCAGAGGTGCTGCAATGGAATTAATGGTCAGTATTTTTTTATGTAAATTTCATGGCATGCCCCCCTGTTCTCTCTCTCTCTCTCGCTCTCTCTCTCTCTTTCTCTCTCTCTCTCTCTCTCTCTCGCTCTCTATCACTCTGTTTCTCTGTCTCTCCGTGTCTCTCTCTATCCCATCCATTCTTCCAAGAAAACGCTGTCTCAGGCGACAATACAAAAACTCCCATAAGTATTCAATTGGGTTGAGATCTGGTGACTGAGACGGCCATGGCACATGGTTTACATCGTTTTAATGCTCATCAAACCATTCAGTAACCACTCACTCGTGCCCTGTGGATGGGCGCATTGTCATCCTATGGGGGCATAGCCATGGTAGCCAAAATAATGGCCTGCCCAGCATTTTTTACATGACCCTAAGCATGATGGGATGTTAAATGTTTAATTTACTTAGGAACTCAGGAAGCACCAGCTTTTAATATACTTTGTATCCCTCATTTACTCAAAAGTATTTCAGTTATTTTGGCAGTTACCTGTATCTCCCTCAGGGTGTTCTTATGGCTTGGATGACATCAGAGAAAACACATCTGCCAAGTCTGACATCCCCTGCTGTGTGTGTGTGTGTGTGAGTGTGTGTGTCTGTGTTTTTGATTATGTGTTCGTTTGCATCCATGATGCTTGCGAAGGCACATTGCCACAGAACCTTCTCTTCATCTACCTCTCATTTTCTAGTTCCATTGGGACAGTCTGGTCTGAGTTCACTTTGCACGGAGAATCAAAGGCATGTAAACTTGTGAGACGATCCAGTCTCAGACAGTGGTTCAGCATCAGCAGGTCAGCCTTGATTGACGTGTAGAGGGAGTCGGACCAATTATAGTGGTACAGCTATACAGATCAGTATGGTACAGCACAGCGCCCCATTAGTTAGGCTGTGTCCCAAATGGCACCCTATTCCATATAGTGCACTACTTTTAACCAGGGCCCATTGTGCTCTGGTCAAAAGCAGTGCTCCACTGTATGTAGGGAATAGTTTGCCATTTGGGACACAGGCAAAGTTTAGGGTGACTCATCGTGATGATGTTGGCTGACAGATACAGATAGCTCACATGAAACATCTGTCTTCACTTTTGTCTCACCAACCGGTTGTAGGAAAACTTTAGTTGAGTGCACTTTTTGCAGCTCCCTATGGATAGGAGTGTCTGCTAAATTACTCCAATGTGATGCAAACATCACATATGTAATATTTTCACAAAGAGGGTATATTTGGTCCCCCTAGCAGCCTGACCTCATTCATTCTGACTGCTGGGCTCACATGCCCTTGACTAAAGGACCTGAGGGAGGGGTGTGTGTGTGTGTGCGTGCATGTGTGTCTACGTGTGTGTGTATTCTTCCTCCTCCCCCTGGCACACAGGTCAGTAAGCAGTAGATGAATAGTGTTTTTGTTCAGCCCCATGTCCACCTCCCTGTCACAGCTGTGAGTAATGCTGTGATGTGCTGCCCTGGGCAAAGCTCTCCTTCTTCACAATATTCCCAAGTGATATTTGACGATCACTGCAGGGGCCGATGAAGAGACACATCCTGTGGCATAATGTGTGTGTATCTGGGTGTGGGTGTGTGATAAGGGTCGGGTGATTTTCTCCATCACATTCAGTGATTGAAACTGAATGACAATGAATAAATGAATGAATAGAACTTTAACTTGGCCATTGTCACGCCCTGACCTTAGAGATCCTTTTTATGTCTCTATTTGGTTTGGTCAGGGTGTGATTTGGGGTGGGTATTCTATGTTCTATTATTTGTATTTCTATGTTTTGGCCGGGTAGGGTTCTCAATCAGGGACAGCTGTCTATCGTTGTCTCTGATTGAGAACCATACTTAGGTATCCCTTTTTCCCACCTGTCTTTGTGGGAGGTTGACTTTGTTTGTGGCACATAGCCCTTTAGCTTCACGGTTGTTTTGGATTGTTTGTTGTTTTTTGTCGGCGTCATATAAATAAAGTAATATGTACGCTCAAACCGCTGCACCTTGGTCCTCTTCATTCAACGGCCGTGACAGCCATCTTTTGTTCTGCTCCAGAAAAACAGGTCAGATGACAGAGTCACACGCTCTTTCTTCTCTGTTTTAATTATTTTATTTAACCTGTATTTAACTAGGCAAGTCAGTTAAGAACAAACTCTTATTTACAATGATGGCCTACCCCGGCCAAACCTGGACGATGCTGGGCCAATTGTGCACCGCCCTATGGGACTCCCAATCATGGCCGGATGTGATACAACCTGGATTCGAACCAGGGACTGTAGCGATGCCTCATGCACTGAGATGCAGTGCCTTAGACCGTATATTGTCCCCCTCCTCACTTAGGCCAGTGAGGTAGACGGTTCTGAGCCTATGAGCTAGGCAGACAGTTGTGAGCCTTTAGAGTCAGGCAGACAGGTCTGAGCCTATGAGGTATATACACAGTTCTGGGCTCTGGCCCTGTGAGTCAAACAGTTCTGAGCCTGTGTCGCAGACAGACAGTTATGGGACTCTAGTAAAATGGGTGTACTGGGCAGACAGCTGTGTGGCACTGAGGGAGGTAGGACGCTCTGGGCCTATGAAGCAGCCAGTCCTGTGCCTGCTGTGCAGGGTCATGGCTGGCAGGTAAACAAAGTTGGTCCTCAGAGATCCTCGGTGCATGTGACCTGCTCTGTGATGTATGAGTCACACAGCCTCACCACAGTTATCCACAGCCGTACCCACCCCGGGACATCATTAACCTATATCTGGGGAGAGAGGGAAGGAGGACGGGAGGGGAGGGAAGGAGAGAAAGAGGCAATAAGTCAAGGAAGGAGGGAGAGAGATACTCTCTTAGAAATAAAGGGTTCTAAAATAGTTCTTCGGCTGTCCCCATAAGATAAACCTTTGAAGAACCCTTTTTTAGTTCCAGCTAGAACCCTTTTAAGTTCCAGTTAGAACCCTTTTAAGCGCCTTTCTTTGTGTAGAGAGGCAAGACAAGAAAACAGGGACGGAGGCAGGGATATAGGCAGGCAAGTTCCCAAACTAATATTGCACACTAGACACTTCCTCCTGTGTGGTCAACAGCCTGGGGATGAGGTCACTCAGAAACAGGAAGGCAGGCTGCAACCTTTCACCAGGGAGCATTTTGAAGGCACCCTTTGATACAAGCCCCGTATATGCAGGCCCTGTATATCTTATGCATCTGCAATCACTCATTATTACCTATTCTCCTCCAGCCACTAAATTATACCACTGAGTAGTGCTGAACCTTTGACATGTGGGCTGCGTCCCAAACGTAGAGCTGGGTCCCTCAAAAGTAGAGCTGGTCAAAAGTAGTGCATGAAATAGGGAATAAGGTGCCATTTGAATTGGTTTGTTGCTGCTACCAGGGAGACAGATCACTATTCTGTTCAGGTCTTGGTTCACTGGTGCAGAATCAAACAGATGTGGCACGATATGAAGAGCTGATGAAGAGGAGAGGATGTAAGGTTTGAGGTGTCAGTATACCCTCGGATGCCTCTGTTCTGATCTGTCTGTGTGCAACTAGATTAGTTTGTAGTTGCAAAACACTTTCATATTGCCAGCAAGCTGAGTGAATACAACATTCACAGCGTGCATACCGTATCCGTAGATACAGGAAAAGAAAACACGAAGGAAAATGTCAACAAGTCTTATTTTGCATAGTACATCATAAGCGATGAATGTATGATGATGCTGATGCGGCGCGGGAGGGATGATATCAGTCACGTCTCTGTTCCACTCAGAGGTCAGAGGTCAAAGGTCTGTAATCGACATAGAGGCAAGCCGGGAGGGTTAATTAGCACTGTTATTCTCAGCCTCATTTTAAGTGTCTAAACAACCATTTAACACACACTCTTATCATTCAAGTAATGACATAAGCTTGTCAAGTTGAAATAATTGAGAAAATAACCCAGAGTAGTTTATACAGTTTGTTAGAAAGTGTGAATGTGTTAACCTTTGAGGTTCTAGTTTAGCTCCAGTTGCTATAGTTAGAGAATGGAGACAACCATAGTAATCCATTAATATGCCTGGGAGAACGAGAGGGATGTGGAGAGTTCATTGTATATGTAAGGGAGTGTGTACAATTATTACTATGAAATTATTAAGGGGCACCAGTCCTTTCTCTGACAAAATTCGTTTTCTTAGAAGGCCTGACTTCTGACGGTTTGAGTTCTTTGAGAGTCAATTGGAGTTCTTTCCCAGAACTTCCAGTTATTTACAGAATGATGCGTAAAACTTAGCAGCTGTAGCAAAATGACATGCTCATATATGGTTAGCCGTGTTCC
Organism: Salvelinus namaycush; assembly: GCF_016432855.1. Taxonomy (NCBI): domain Eukaryota; kingdom Metazoa; phylum Chordata; class Actinopteri; order Salmoniformes; family Salmonidae; genus Salvelinus; species Salvelinus namaycush. The sequence goes on from NC_052312.1 coordinate 33,365,008, forward strand.
AAGCTTTAGGTTACAATATGATATGATATTTAACTGTGTCACGACTTCCGCCGACGTCGGCTCCTCTCCTTGTTCGGGCGGCATTCGGCGGTTGACGTCACCGGCTTTCTAGCCATTCCCTGTCACGCCCTGACCTTAGAGAGCCTTTTTATGTCTCTATTTGGTTTGGTCAGGGTGTGATTTGGGGTGGGCATTCTATGTTTTGTTTTCTATGTTTCTTTATTTCTATGTTTTGGCCGGGTATGGTTCTCAATCAGGGACAGCTGTCTATCGTTGTCTCTGATTGGGAACCATACTTAGGTATCCCTTTTCCCTCCTTTCAGTGTGGGAAGTTAACTTTGTTTGTGACACTATAGCCCTGTAAGATTCACGGTTGTTTCTTTTGTTTGTTGTTTTGTTGGCGACATTTTAACTAATAAAAGAAAATGTACGCTCACCACGCTGCACCTTGGTCTTACGACGGCCGTGACATTGCCGCTCCATATTTCATGTATCCATTTGTTTTGTCTTGTTCCCTGCACACCTGGTTTTCATTCCTCAATCAATTCATATGTATTTATTCCTCTGTTCCCCATCATGTCTTTGTGTAGGATTGTTTGTGTTACGTGTATTTTGATATTGTGGATATTGTTACGCGCATTACTTTTTGTCTATGTTACGTGTTTGGGCACATTTTATGTTATTTTGTGCTGTCATTTTGCCCGGAATAAAAAGTGCACCTGTTCACTACACTCTGCTCTCCTGCACCTGACTTTGCCTCCAATACACACTCCAAACAAACTGTCCATTTCCATGGAAATTCATTCATAGTAGTTTCAAGATTTCTTAGTCGTGTGTACAGGATACACATGCAAACACCATCCAAAGAAATGCTTACTTGCAGGTTCCTTCTTGACAGTGCAACAACAATAAGAAATAAGAAAATATAAGAATATGAACTTAAAGTAAATGGCTAGGTAGAATATAATACATATTTTACCTTAAGTATAATACAGGAAGGCACAATTTACAGTACAATATTTCCACGTGTTTTATGAGGGCAAGGATTTAAATGGTGAATTATTTAGCAATAATATATAAGAGTCTGGTTGCAGCAGTTGTGATGTGTGTGAAGCATGAATGTGTATGTGTGTGTGTGTGTGTTTGTGTGTGTGTGGATGAGTGTATGTCTGTGTGAGTGTGTGTGTGCTAAGGTGTGGAGAATCAGTGCGGGTGGTCAGTCCAGTTCAAGTGTTCAGCAGTCTGATGGCTTACAGATACCAACAGGCTCAGAGACAGTTTCTATCAGACATCATGCTCCGATACGTCTTCCCAACGGTAAGGGAGTGAACAGCTCGTGGCTAGGGTGTGCACCAGGCCGTGATGCAACTAGTCAGGACGCTCTCAGTGGTGCAGCGGTAGAATTTGGAGAGTACCTGGGGTGGCATGGGAAATTTCTTTAGACATCTTCTGGCTGCAAGCCCGACGTCGGTACACTTATGACAACAGCCAGCTCAAAGTGCAGGGCGCGAAATTCAAAATATATATTTTTTAAAATATTTAACTTTCACACATTAACAAGTCCAATACAGCATATGAAAGGTACACATCTTGTGAATCCAGCCAACATGTCCGATTTTTAAAATGTTTTACAGGGAAGACACAATATGTAAATCTATTAGCTAACCACGTTAGCAAAAGACACCACTTTTTTTACTCCACCAGTTTTTTACTCCATCAGTAGCTATCACAATTTCGACCAAATAAAGATATAAATAGCCACTAACCAAGAAACAACTTCATCAGATGACAGTCTGATAACATATTTATTGTATAGCATATGTTTTGTTCGAAAAATGTGCATATTTCAGGTATAAATCATAGTTTACATTGCAGCTACAATATGAAATTGCACCGAAAGCAGCCATAATATTTACAGACACCAACGTCAAATACCTAATTACTCATCATAAAACATTTCTGAAAAATACATAGTGTACAGCAAATGAAAGACAGGCATCTTGTGATTCCAGACAATATTTCCGATTTATTAAGTGTTTTACAGCGAAAACAAAATGTAGCGTTATATTAGCGTAGCCACAATAGCCAGAAACACTTGGGCGCCGACGACCAGTTCACATGCACGACAGATATATGAAATAGCATCATAAAATGTTTCTTACTTTTGGTGATCTTCCGTCAGAATGTTGGACAAGGTGTCCTTTGTCCAGAACAGTCGTTGTTTGGATTTAGAACGGCAACTTTCCCTCTTCAACTAGCATGCACACTAGCCAAGTGGCGCGAATCTCTCTATGTGAACAAACGGAAGAGAACGGAACACGGCAAAACTCCCGAAAAATGTTCAATAATCTGATGAAACTATATTGAAAAAACATACTTTACGATGATATGGTGACATGTATCAAATAAAATCAAAGCCGGAGATAGTACTCGCCTATTACAGCAGCTAAAGAGAAGGCAATCCCACTGTCCACGTCGCGCTCTTCAGAGTACCGAAAATGGGGGACACGTCATTCCAAGATGATGTGTTCCATCTCAGACCAAGATAATCACCTCATTTCTTCTCTCACAGCCTCTTGACACCCAGGGGAAGGTGTATGACGTGCATGTATACTAATAGATCTCATGACCATTTATAGGCAGGAAGTAGAAGAGAGCCTCGGTTTCAGACTTTCCACTTCCTGGTCAGGAAGTGTGCTGCAGAATGACTTCTGTTTCACTCAGATAAATAATTCAAACGGTTTTAGAAACTAGAGAGTGTTTTCTATCCAATAGTAATAATAATATGCATATTGTACGAGCAAGAATTGAGTACGAGGCCGTTTGAAATGGGCACCTTTTATCTGGCTACTCAATACTGCCCCTTGCAGCCATAACAGGTTAAGGAGTAGAGGTGCTGTTGCGCCCTCTTGACCAGGGCCAGCTCCAGCCTTTTGTTACCCTAAGCAACATTTGGTTGGGGGGCCCCAACACCAAGCAGGTATTTGTTTTTTTTGTGGCCCCCCTCTTGACAGCGGAGTGAAAAATGTACGTTTTAAAGCAAGTTTTGCCATGGGGCAGATATTTCTTTTGCAATTTTATAACACATTTCATGCAATTCTACAAATTCTGCCACGGGGCAGAGATACATTTTTTCAGTGTTAACCTTTTACGGGGGCAGCCCGACACCGGTACACTTATGACAACATCCAGCTCAAAGTGCAGGGCGCGAAATTCAAAATCTATTTTTTTTAAATATTTAACTTTCACACATTAACAAGTCCAAGACACCAGATGAAAGGTGCACATCTTGTGAATCAAGCCAACATGTCCGATTTTTAAAATGTTTTACAGGGAAGACAAAATATGTAAATCTATTAGCTAACCACGTTAGCAAAAGACACCACTTTTCTAACTCCATCAGTTTCTTACTCCATCAGGTGCTATCACAAATTCGACCAAATAAAGATATAAATAGCCACTAACCAAGAAACAAATTCATCAGATGACAGTCTGATAACATATTTATTGTATAGCATATGTTTTGTTCGAAAAATTTGCATATTTCATGTATAAACCATAGTTTACATTTCAGCTACAATCCGAAATTGCACCGAAAGCAGCCATAATATTTACAGACACCAACGTCAAATAGCTAATTACTCATCATAAAACATTTCTGAAAAATACATAGTCTGCAGCAATTGAAAGACAGGCATCTTGTGATTCCAAACAATATTTCCGATTTATTAAATGTTTTACAGCGAAAACAAAATGTATCGCTATATTAGCGTAGCTACAATAGACAGACACAATTGGGCGCCCACGGCCAGTTCACATGCACGACAGATATATGAAATAACATCATAAAATGGGTCTTACTTTTGCTGATCTTTCATCAGAATGTTGAAGAAGGTGTCCTCTGTCCAGATGAGTCGTTGTTTCGATTCAGAATGGCAAATTTCCCTCTTCAATTAGCATTGGCACTAGCCGATGGCATAAATTTCTCCAACGTAAACACAGTCAGAGGACGGAACACGGCAAAACTCCCGAATAAAGTTTCAATAATCTGATTAAACTATATTGAAAAAACATACATTACGATGATATGGTCACATGTATCAAAAAAAATTCGAGCCGGAGATGTTAGCCGTTCGTTACGAAGGCAAAACAGAAGTCAGTCCCACTTCCTTCAGAGTACCGGAAGTGGACGGTCAAGTCAAAGAAATAGGTTTTTTTCCACCACAGAACAAGATGAGCACAAAAATTTCTTCTCTGACATCCTCTTTACACCAATAGGAAGACGTATAGAGTGTCAGCAGACTCCTAAGTGTCAAGACCATGTATAGGCATCAAGTTGAAAAGAGCATTGATTTCTGACATTTCACTTCCTGGTCAGGAAAAGTGCTGCAGAAGGACTTCTGTTTCACTCAGAGAAATAATTCCAACTGTTTTAGAAACTAGAAAGTGTTTTCTATCCAAAAAGAATAATAATATTCATATTGTACGAGCAAGATTTGAGTAGGAGGCCGTTTGAAATGGGCACGATTTCACTGGCTACTCAACACTTTGCCTTGCAGCCATAAGAAGTTAAAGCAAGTTTTCTGCAGTTCTACACACTTTTCCATGTGGCAAAGAAAACATTTTGCATTTTTATAAAAATAAATTATGCAATTCTACTCCATTTGCTATTTTTTGTCCCAATTTTTTGCTATCTTGTCTCATCGTAAGTTCTGAACCTATCTATTCTCATGGTTTCTACATATTGTAAATTAAAGATACATTTTTGCTAAGAGTATTATTATATTATTGATCGATTGACTATGACTTTTCAGATCACCCAGCAGTGCTAGTTGCAGAGTTAACTCCAGGTAAATGTTGCAATTCTTCAGTCATTCCTGAACCTGCAAAAAAAACAAGCTACATATGAACAGTACCAAAACAAATTATCGAATGCTTCTGTCTCTTCGCAGCAAAATCTGCAGAGCTGGGATCATTGTATCCCTCATATATACAGTAAACTTCTGACCCACTGGAATTATGATACAATGAGTTATAAGTGAAATAATCTGTCTGTAAACAATTGCGTGGTTGAAAGACAAGTTTTAATGACTCCAACCTAAGTGTATGTAAACGTCCGACTTCAACTGTATTACACTTTTATATTTCTTGAATAAGTTCCTTCAGTTCTTTTAGTTTTTCCTCAAACTTTTTCAAACGTATGTCTCCAACTCAATCATCAAGTTTGCAGACAACACAACAGTAGTAGGCCTGATTACCAACTGTAATGGTTGTCGAAGTCGTTCTCCTCCTCAGACGAGGAGGAGCATAGATCGGACCAACACGCAGCGAGGTATGTAGACATGATGATTTTAATAATAATAACGAAGACGAAAATACACTTGAACAAACTACAAAACAATAAACGAAGTAAACAGACGTGAACAAACGAAACAGTCCCTTTGTGGTGACGAACACAAACACGGAAGACAATCACCCACCTACAAAGGACCAAGCGGCGTGGGAGAAAGCAACAGCGATCGCAGGATTCATGGACATGGGAGGAAATATTGGACGGAAAAGGTCCATGGGCACAGCCAGGAGAATATCGCCGCCCTCGTGAAGAGCTGGAGGCAGCTAAAGCCGAGAGGCGGTGGTATGAGGAGGCAGCACGGAAGCGAGGCTGGAAACCTGTGAGTCAAGCCCAAAAATGTCTTGGGAGGGGCTACAAGGGAGTGTGGCGAAGTCAGGTAGGAGACCTGCGCCAACTCCCCGAGCTTACCGTGGAGAGCGAGAGTACGGGCAGACACCGTGTTATGCGGTAGAGCGCACGGTGTCTCCTGTACGTGTGCATAGCCCGGTGCGGGTTATTCCACCTCCCCGCACTGGCAGGGCTAGATTGAGTATTGAGCCGGATGTCATGAAGCCGGCCCAACCCATCTGGCCACCAGTGCGTCTCCTCGGGCCGGCATACATGGCACCAGCCTTACGCATGGTGTCCCCGGTTCGCCTACATAGCCCAGTGCGGGTTATTCCACCTCACCGCACTGGTCGGGCTACGGGGAGCATACAACCAGGTAAGGTTGGGCAGGCTCAGTGCTCAAGGGAGCCAGTACGCCTGCATGGTCCGGTATATCCGGCGCCACGTCCCCGCCCCAGCCCAGTACCACCAGTGCCGGCACCACGCACCAAGCCTCCTGTGCGTCTCCAGAGCCCGGTTCCTCCTCCACGCACTAGCCCTATGGTGCGTGTCTCCTGCCCATTACCACCAGTGCCTACACCACGCACTAAGCCTCCTGTGCGCCTCCAGAGTCCTGTGCGTCCTGTTGCTGCTCCCCGCACTAGCCTGAAGGTGCGTGTCCTTAGCCCGGTACCTCCAGTTCCGGCACCACGCACCAGGCCTACAGTGCGCCTCAGCCGGCCAGAGTCTGCCGTCTGCCCAGCGGCGCCTGAACTGCCCGTCTGCCCAACGGCGCCTGAACTGCCCGTCTGCCCAACGCCGTCTGAGCTGTCCGTCTGCCAAGCGCCGCCTGAACTGCCCGTCTGTCCTGAGCCTTCAAAGCCGCCCGTCTGTACTGAGCCTGCAAAGCCGCCCGTCTGTACTGAGCCTTCAGAGCCGTCCGCCAGACAGGAGCCGCTAGAGCCGTCCGCCAGACAGGAGCCGCCAGAGCCTTCCGCCAGACAGGAGCAGCCAGAGCCTTCCGCCAGACAGGAGCAGCCAGAGCCGCCAGCCAGCCATGAGCAGCCAGAGCCGTCAGCCAGCCATGAGCAGCCAGAGCCGTCAGCCAGCCATGAGCAGCCAGAGCCGTCAGCCAGCCATGAGCAGCCAGAGCCGTCAGCCAGCCATGAGCAGCCCCTCAGTCCGTAGCTGCCCCTCAGTCCGGAGCTGCCCCTCAGTCCGGAGCTGCCCCTCAGTCCGGTGTTGCCCCTCAGTCCGGTGTTGCCCCTCATTCCGGTGTTGCCCCTTAATCCGGTGCTGCTTCTAAATCCAGTGGGGTTAATTTGGAGGGTGGCCATTTGGAGGAGGCTACGGAAGCGGGGTTTGACTATGGTGGGGTGGGGACCACGTCCGGAGCCGGAGCCGCCACCGTGGACAGATGCCCACCCAGACCCTACCCTAGACTTTAGGTGGTGCGCCCGGAGTTCGCACCTTGAGGGGGGGGGGGGGGGTTCTGTCACGTTCCTGACCTGTTTTTCTTGTTTTTGTATGTGTTTAGTTGGTCAGGGCGTGAGTTGGGGTGGGCATTCTATGTTATGTGTTTCTATGTTGGGTTAAATGTGTTGCCTGATATGGTTCTCAATTAGAGGCAGGTGTTTGACGTTTCCTCTGATTGAGAACCATATTAAGGTAGGCTGTTCTCACTGTTTGTTTGTGGGTGATTGTTCCTGTGTCTGTGTCTGTTGCACCACACGGGACTGTTTCATTTGTCTGTTCGTTCGTTTGGCTAGTCTTACCTGTTCGTGCGTTCTTCGTGTTTATGTAAGTTCTCAAGTTCAGGTCTGTCTACGTCGTTTTGTTGTTTTGTAATTTTCCAAGTGTTTTTCGTGTTCGTCTTGTCTTTAATAAATATCAATTATGTCTGCATACAACGCTGCGTTTTGGTCCGACCCTTACTCCTTCTCCTCATCCGAGGAGGAGGAATTAGACAGCCGTTACACCAACAATGATGAGACAGCCTACAGGGAAGAGGTGAGGGCCCTGGGAGAGTAGTGCCAGGAAAATAACCTCTTACTCAACGTCATCAAAATATAGGAGCTGATCGTGGACTTCAGGAAACAGCAGAGGGAGCACGCCCCTGTCCACATTGATGAGACCGCAGTGGAGAAGGTGGAAAACTTCAAGTTCCTTGGCTACACATAATTTACGATCCGAAATGGTCCACCCACACAGATAGTGTGATGAAGAAGGCGCAACAGAGCCTCTTCAACCTCAGCAGGCTGAAGAAATTTGGCTTAGGACCTAAAACCCTCACAAACTTTTACAGATGCACAATTGAGAGCATCCTGTTGGGCTGTATAACTGCCTGGGCTCTCCAGAGGGTGGTGCGGTCTGCTCAACTCATCACCGGGGGCAAACTACCTGCCCTCCAAAACACCTACAGCACCCGATGTCACAGGAAGGCCAAAAAGATAATCAAGGACATCAACCACCCGAGCCACAGCCTGTTCACCCCGCTATCATCCAGAAGGCGAGGTCAGTACTGGTGCATCAAAGCTGGTACCGAGAGACTGAAAAACAGCTTTTATCTTAAGGCTATCATACTGTTAAAAAGCCATTACTAGCCGGCTTCCACCCGGTTACGCAACCCTGCACCTTAGAGGCTGCTGCTCTTCTAATATAGACTTAGAATCACTGGCCACTTTAATAATGGAACATTAGTCACTTTAATAGTGTTTAAATAATGTTTACATACTGCTTTAATCCTCTCATATGCATATATTGTATTGTAAACTACTGTTTAAGTCAATGCCACTCCGACATTGCTCAATCTAAAATGTATATATTCCTTAATTCCATTCTTTTACTTATAGATTTGTGTGTATTGTTCTGAATCGTTTTAGATATTACTGCACTGTTGGAGCTAGGAACACAAGCATTTCGCTATACCCGCAATAACATCTGCTAAATATGTGTATGTGACCAATCCAATTTGATTTCATTTTTATTCTGTATCTGCTATCTACTGTTAGTCCCTCTATTTCCTTTGCTAATATGAACTATTTTGATTTTGTTTTAAAGATGAGTGTTGAACTGCATGGCATCTAAAGGCACATTTTAAAGTGTCGCGTACAATAATGGGATCTGCTGTACCTATGTTATGTTGGGAAAAAGTCAGTTATAAATTCATCTATCCTGGTTAAAAACAAGTTGTTATCCAATAGGCTTTGATAAAAATGTGTGTGTGTGGATGTGACAGCTTTTCCAGTTCACCTGTGAGCTTGGCCATCATGGCAAAACAGTCTGCTGTGTGTGTGTGTGTGTGTGTGTGTGTGTGTGTGTGTGTGTGTGTGTGTGTGTGTGTGTGTGTGTGTGTGTGTGTGTGTGTGTGTGTGTGTGTGTGTGTGTGTGTGTGTGTGTGTGTGTGTGTGTGTGTGTGTGTGTGCGTGCGTGTGTGTGTGTGTGTGTGTGTGCAAATGATAAGGGGGTTGTGTGAACATGCTGTACACTACATATGTCCACTCTGCTCGTTCCATCACCTAGGGCCACTTGCTCCTCCTCTCTCTCTCCCCATGACGTTAATTGTTTGACAGGCCTGACTGACTGCTTGTCTCGGTATCTTTCTCTCCCTCTGTCACTCTACTGTAGTCTTCTACAGTTTGTGATGATCTCTCTCTTTCTGTTTCTCTGCCTTTGTCACTCCATCCCCCTCCCCCCATCTCTCTCTCTCTCTCTCTCTCTCTCGCTCTATCTGTCTGTCTCTGTGCCTATTTCTTCTTCATCTCTCTCTTTCTCTTTGGCCAACTCTTGCTATGGCAACCCAGGGGCCAGCAGGGAGCTACAAAGGCAGGAGCAGGACCTTGGTCAGCTCCAGAGGGCTAAATGCCAAGGTGAGTCAGCACAATATATCAACTGGGGCTGGTGATTCAACACCAATATTAACCAGTCCAGGTGATGCAACCAATTGGTACCTGTCCCTCGTTACCCCAAATGAGTATAAGTAGAGGTGCAGTCACTCGGGCGGTATGGCAGACAGGCAGATGGTACGCCTAGTCCTTAGAAGAACCGGAGTGAGTATGATAAGCACCTCGATACAACGACAAAGAAGATACTAGGCAATGTTTGACTCAGCTGTCTCTCTCTCTTCTTGTTCTTTTCCCCAAAGGAAGAGGACCTATTAATGGGCAGCACGCCACATGGCGCAAGTTGAGACCAAGGTTTGAAACCCCGGACTCATCGCTCTCTCTCTCTTATGTTTTGTTCATTAGCACAGGCGGTTCGAGGAGCCGCCACGCCGGGCACGGTGACCTACCAGTTACCTGATAGGCCTTTCAGGCCTTTCCCCTCCTCATTCCCCCCCAACCTTTATTAAAGAACTACTTTGTTTTGAGCACCACAAATTGGTCTCCCGCTGGACTATTTTATTGTGAGTTTCACCTCTGACTCTACACATTGCATTCGAGAAGGGTGTGCTTGAAAGGATGCATATAACTCTACAATGTCGGGTTGTATTGAAGAGAGTCAGTCTTAAATCATTTTCCACACACAGTCTGTGCCTGTATTTAGTTTTCATACTAGTGAGGGCCCGAGAATCCACTCTCACATACTGTATGTACGTGGTTGCAAAGATCATGAGTGTCTTAACAGATTAATTTGCCAAGGAAGGATACTCTTAGCGCAGCCCAATCCAGAAATCTAGCAGTGGCTTCTGATTAAATTCAATTTCGATGAGGCTCTCTTGTTCAGATATCGGTAAGTGGACTGGAGGAAGGGCATGAAAGGGATACCGAATCCAGTTGTTTGTGTCATCTGTTTCGGGAAAGTACATGTGTAATTGCGCACCCAACTCAGGTGCTTCGCTATATCACATTTGACATTGTCCGTAATCTTGAGTTCATTTGCACACAAAAAAATCAAACCATGATGGAAAGACCTGTGTGTTGTCCTTGTTAATGCAGACAGAGAAGAGCTCCAACTTGTTGAATCATAGCCTCAATTTTGTCCCGCACATTGAATATAGTTGCGGAGAGTCCCTGTAACCCTAGATTCAGATCATTCAGGCGAGAAAAAACATCACCCAGATAGGCCAGTCGTGAGAAACTTCCCTTGGCAGCAAGAGCCTCTCGGTGGATGCTGCAGTGTACCCAAGTGGCGTCGGAAGCAACTGCTTGCACACGTGTTACCACTCCACTATGTCTCCCTGTCATGGCTTTTGCGCCATCAGTACAGATACCAACACATCTTGACCACCAACGTCCATTTGATGTCACAAAGCTGTCCAATAATTAAAATATATGCTCTCCTGTTGTCCTCGTTTCCAGTGGTTTGCAGAAGAGGATGTCTTCCTTAATTGACAGTGTTGTTTGATGAAGACATTGTTTGTATAGTGTTTTTGGCCTTTTCCCCCAGCATTGTCCCAGCCATATCCGCGGCAGCAGGAATAATTATGTTCTCCACAATAGTATGGGGCTTGCCTTTCCTAGCCACTCGGTAGCTCACCATATAATATGCTTCGAGACCCTTCTTATAAATGGTATATGTTGCTTTTATACATGTTTTACTACTCGAAAGTGATCTTAATTCTCGCTCAAAAAACTCCTGTGGCTTATTTTTCAAGTTGGCATGTTTTGTTTCTAAATGTCTGCGCAAGACTGAAAGTTTCATTGATTTGTGAGATAGTACTTTTGCGCATATAACACACTGTGGCTGGGGAAAGGCACTACTCCCAATATAAGTGAACCCCAAATCTTATTTGCTCCTCTTCGATGGTCAGACGTCCCTGTCTGTTGTTCAGTGTTTTCCCGGGTAAGGGTGCAGTATTTCTTCGGCTGCATCAGATTCAGAACTGTCAGTGTCCATGCTAGCTGGGCTAACACCACATTTAGAATTACTGATGCTAGCATTGAATGTGCTCGTGGAAGCAGAACAACTTGTGTCGTCGACCAGTAGAGCTATGGATGCAGGCCTTATTTTTTCTAACTAGGCAAGTCAGTTACGAACAAATTCTTATTTTAAATGACGGCCTAGGAACAGTGGGTTAACTGCCTTGTTCAGGGGCAGAATGACAGATTTTTACCTTGTCAGCTCGGGGATTCGATCTTGCAACCTTTCGGTTACTAGTCCAACGCTCTAACCACTAGGCTACCTGCCGCCCCGCCCCGCCTGCCGCCCCGCCTCTTGCCTGCCCCAGCTGCAGCCTCAGGTGAGGTGGATCAGGGGAAGATTCAGCCCCCTGAACAGCTTTCACAAGCACTGCAGAGGCTGCTGTGCAGGGGAGGCGCTCCCTTCTTTGAATGTGTGCGGTTACAAGTGCTTTTCCCAGCTGCTCCAGGAACACCCTCATCTTGTTCCGTTTATCAGGCATCCAGGCAGGGTTGATCTTGTTCCATATCATGAAGGCATTGTATGAGGACACATCAATGATATTATAGAAGATGACCAGGGGACAGCGGGCAGTCATCCTCCTGCAGCTGTAAGTTCCAATAACCTTGTCCAGGTTGTCCACGCCTCCTTTGTTGTGGTTGTAGTCCAGGATGATGGCTGGCTTCCTGTCCTCACTATCACTGATCTCAGCCGTTTTGTGCACTGTGCTCCGGATGACCACATTCTTGTTCCTCTTTGGGAGGTAAGAAACTAGAGTGGTGGTGGGGTGATGGCAAACTTTGATGAGAAGGCCTGTCTCCCCCTTGTTGCGAGGAGTGCAGGGGGGAGCTCAGGCTTGTTCACTGTGCCAACCATGGCGATCTTCCTCTTCAGGAGCTGCTGGCTGAGTTCAATCAGTAGCACACATAATCTCAATTTCTCATTTTGTGTGTGTGTGTGTGTGTGTGTGTGTGTGTGTGTGTGTGTGTGTGTGTGTGTGTGTGTGTGTGTGTGTGTGTGTGTGTGTGTGTGTGTGTGTGTGTGTGTGTGTGTGTGTGTCTTTGTGTCTTTGTGTCTCTGGGGTTTGTAAATGATTTGAACTGCCGGGTCAAAAATGACCCTAAGACAATCTTTGTACACTGGGTGGTGTACAGTTTTCATGGAAATATGAACAAAGGTAATGTTCCACTTTTTCTAATGTTGGGGTCACTCTGGAAAAGTCATCAAATTTAAAGTTGAAAAAATATCATTTAGGGGGTTTTCTCTGCTGTTAATAAACATAGTGGTGGGTCAGTTTTTGACCCTTAAGACAACACAAGGGTTCAATGTATTCTACTGTATGTAGACAGCGGCAGCTCCTTTAGGCCCACAGCCAAACTGTCTCTCCCACTCCAGCTCCAGGATATTCTCTCTCTCAACTTTTTGTATGAGATGGGTCCCATTATGTCTGCCAACAACCAAACACTGCATTCCACAGTAAGAACCTCATGCCAATGGTCAAGCATGGTGGTGGTAGTGTGATGGTTTGGGGATGCTTTCCTGCTGGACGACTTGCCTTAATACTGGCATTCCCAAACTGGGGCAATGCCATCGGGGGAACAAAAAATAAAAATGTGATTCACATTAAAAAATATATATAATTCTTCACATTTTCAAACAATCCATTTATATTTTCCAACGGGGCTATACATTTGGGTGGCGTTTTTCTCTCACCTGAGTAGCCTCGTTTCACTGCCAAAAATAAAATTAAACCATCTTGTGTTCAGCGAAATAACAGCACAATGTCAAATACAGGTAGCCTAATCAAATAATTAACATCCAATCACATTAACCGTTACTCTTTCACGGAAATTCCACTAACGATCCATATGTAGCCAAACGTAGCTGCTGCTCATTCCGTTTGCTCGAAAATTGATAAATGGTTAAAAAAAGGGAAAAATGTGCTGCACATTTGAGAAATATATCTGCCAAGTCCATGCACACATACTTGCATACTGTCCTACATGTGCTAATTAGAGTTGATTGATTTATTGTCAAAAACGTTTTTGTTTATTATCTATTGTTGTTTATACATCTTGTGAGTGGGGGCAATGGTTACAAGAATTGGAGAAGACTAGTATTTTGTAGTTGAATTCCTCATTGTACAGTATATAAGAATATATCACTATGTTGCCAAAAGAGTTCAAGACTGTTATTGTTTCCCTTCAATAAAATGCATTCAAAACTACTTTCTTAATTTCTGCTACTTTCTGCTACATTTCTGCTACTTTCGTAAGCTATACAAGTGCTATCTCTTGCTAAAAAATGTATGTTTACACCTATGCAGTACCTTTGGCAATAATAATGACAATAATAATAAACCTCTACTTTAGTAAAGAAAACAAGTATGACAGGTGGGTCGTAATAAAAACGAGTGTCCACTGATTAAATGCAGTCTTTCTGCGATGTGAAGAAGGGAAAACCCAGATATTCACAAAGTTTGTCATGAATGACAGGTTGTTGCTTCATTCAAAATAGATTTTGAGGTTTAAAATTCAATTAATCTGCTTTATTGCAGGGGTTTAGTGACGGCAGCTCATTTTTACCCTTAGGACAAGGGGAGTACACAGAATGATAAGACTACACAAGGGTTAAAGTGTATTTACTGCCCTTCCAGTATTGGCTTTACACAATTCTTCTTCAGGTATCAAATCATTTGAAAGTAGTCTAAATATAATCAATTCATATTAATTGTGGGTTCTCCTGTAAAATAACAAAATGAAACCTAGATTGTTATGTGGGTCTAATATAAAAGCTAACGACACTGACGTTCGACATAGCTCGGATTGACATAGAGTGCCATATCGCCAGCGGCACCAACATTTGTCTTTCTTTGATTCTGTGGTTTAAAAAGAACCATCACTTCTCCTGGTATACATTTGGCACCCACTATTTAAGATGTGTGGATCAGTACACCCAGTTGTAGCTAGTCAGCACTGCATGGTGGTACAGTTTGGAGCTGAGTGAGTGGGAGTGGGTGGTGCGGAGATGGACTACTGCTGCAGTGTAGAGTGGTAATATCAATTTAGGACTATTTGTGCTGTGGTAATGGTATCTGTTCAGTACTGTGACGGATGGTCATAGATGATAGATGGATGTAGACACTGAACAGGAGAGAGTTTCTGTGGCTACACAAAACAATGCTGGGTTGTTTGGTTGGCCCACCTGCTGAGTTGCAGGTGTAGGGTCACTTAGTTGGGGTTGTTTTCTTTAAAAACTGCTGGGTTATTGATGCTGGGTTATTTGTACTGGGTTATTGAGTTATGACTGGAGGCCTAGATTAGTATGGGGCGTGGCATTCAGATAGTTATTTTAGCCACCCATGAAGGCAAATGTCATTCATGTTCATCTGTTCTGTTGCATAGTTGGCACATGTTAAGGATGAACATGGATATTTTTGTTGCTTCAGTGACTCTCTTACAGAAGTGTATGAGTTTCCTAAAAGCCTATGTAAATCCCATTGTCGGGATACAGCACAGTAAAGGTGGTATGTCTTATTATAATATGTAATAAAAACTCTTAATACTAGACAATGTGTATAACTTATTTTGCATTTGCGGTATGTAAACGTAATATGATGAACAGGAATGATGTTTACTCTCATGGGTGGCCAATAAGATCTAGCTGAGATATGCTCCTAATAAGCCACTCGCCTGAAAATAACATAAGAATTATATTCAAAAGACCCAACTGCTAGGTCAACCCAGCATGAGAGTAAAAAATACCCAAATGATAGTTAAATTAGCCCATGTTTGGGTAATCCCAGCAACCCAATTTGATGGGATTTTTCACACAACCCAACTGGCTGGTTCAACATAATCCGATGTGTTCTGTCCACTATTTAACCAGTGCTTGGTTAAGGCGAGCAATACCTCAAGACTACCTTAATATTAGACATCACGCCCCAGCTGTTATTGACAAAAGGACACACACCCCCACCCCTCGTCTTACCGGACGTAGCTGTTCTGTCCTGCTGATGTGCGGAAAACCCAGCCAACTGTATATTATCCGTGTTGTCGTTCAGCCACGACTTGGTAAAACATAAGATATTACAGTTTTTTTATGTCACATTGGTAGGATAGTCTCGAACAGAGCTCATCCAGTTTATTCTCCAGTGATTGCACGTTGGCCAATATGTTATGCTGATGAATGAGGACCCAAAAGCGACGTAATAGTAACAGAGTCTTTATTCCAGTAATAAACAAATAATGATTCTCCTGGATATTATCAATGGTCAAATCCTCTCGTCAATAGAGAGGAACGACTGGAGACGCGACCACAGACTGCAGGTCGCTTCAGGAAGGCACTGGCCGTAGCTGACATAGACACCTGCTCACACGCAGCATCTGAAGAAGGCAAAGAACACGACAGGGCGGAACAAGGACACAGGAACAGCAAACATCAAACAAGAATCCGACCAGGCAGAAGCGGAAAACAGAGGGAGAAATAGGGACTCTAATCAGAGGGCAAAATAGGGGACAGGTGTGAAAGAGTAAATGAGGTCGTTAGGAGAATGAGAAACAGCTGGGAGCAGGAACGGAACGATAGAGAGAGAAAGAGGGAAAGAACCTAATAAGACCAGCAGAGGGAAGCACAGGGACAAGACATGAAGATCAAAGACAAAACATGACAGTACCCCCCCACTCACCGAGCGCCTCCTGGCGCACTAGAGGAGGAACCCTGGCGGCAACGAAGGAAATCATCAATCAACGAACGGTCCAGCACGTCCCGAGATGGAACCCAACTCCTCTCCTCAGGACCGTAACCCTCCCAATCCACTAAGTACTGGTGACCACGTCCCCGAGAACGCATGTCCATGATCTTTCGTACCTTGTAAATAGGAGCGCCCTCGACAAGGACGGGGGGGGGGGAGGGAAGACGAACGGGGGCGCGAAGAAAAGGCTTGACACAAGAGACATGGAAGACAGGGTGGACGCGACGAAGATGTCGCGGAAGAAGCAGTCGCACAGCGACAGGATTGACGACCTGAGAGACACGGAACGGACCAATGAACCGCGGAGTCAACTTGCGAGAAGCTGTCGTAAGGGGAAGGTTACGAGTGGAAAGCCACACTCTCTGACCGCGACAATACCTAGGACTCCTAATCCTACGTCTATTGGCGGCTCTCACAGTCTGCGCCCTGTAACGGCAAAGTGCAGACCTGACCCTCCTCCAGGTGCGCTCACAACGTTGGACAAAAGCCTGAGCGGAGGGAACGCTGGACTCGGCGAGCTGGGACGAGAACAGAGGAGGCTGGTACCCAAGACTACTCTGAAACGGAGATAGCCCGGTAGCAGACGAAGGAAGCGAGTTGTGAGCGTACTCAGCCCAGGGGAGCTGTTCTGCCCAAGACGCAGGGTTTCGAAACGAAAGGCTGCGTAATATGCGACCAATCGACTGATTGGCCCTTTCTGCTTGACCGTTAGACTGGGGATGAAACCCGGAAGAGAGACTGACAGAAGCACCAATCAAACGACAGAACTCCCTCCAAAACTGTGACGTGAATTGCGGACCTCTGTCTGAAACGGCGTCTAACGGGAGGCCATGAATTCTGAACACATTCTCAATGATGATTTGTGCCGTCTCCTTAGCGGAAGGAAGCTTAGCGAGGGGAATGAAATGTGCCGCCTTAGAGAACCTATCGATAACCGTAAGAATCACAGTCTTCCCCGCAGACGAAGGCAGACCGGTAATAAAGTCTAAGGCGATGTGAGACCATGGTCGAGAAGGAATGGGAAGCGGTCTGAGACGACCGGCAGGAGGAGAGTTACCTGACTTAGTCTGCGCGCAGTCCGAACAAGCAGCCACGAAACGGCGCGTGTCCCGCTCCTGAGTAGGCCACCAAAACCGCTGGCGAATAGAAGCAAGCGTACCCCGAACGCCGGGATGGCCAGCTAACTTGGCAGAGTGAGCCCACTGAAGAACAGCCAGACGAGTAGAGACAGGAACGAACAGAAGGTTACTAGGACAAGCGCGCGGCGACGCAGTGTGAGTGAGTGCTTGCTTTACCTGTCTCTCAATTCCCCAGACAGTCAACCCGACAACACGCCCTTCAGGGAGAATCCCCTCGGGGTCGGTAGAAGCCACAGAAGAACTAAAGAGACGGGATAAGGCATCAGGCTTGGTGTTCTTATTTCCCGGACGATAGGAAATCACGAACTCGAAACGAGCGAAAAACAACGCCCAACGAGCCTGACGTGCATTAAGTCGTTTGGCAGAACGGATGTACTCAAGGTTCTTATGGTCAGTCCAAACGACAAAAGGAACGGTCGCCCCCTCCAACCACTGTCGCCATTCGCCTATGGCTAAGCGGATGGCGAGCAGTTCGCGGTTACCCACATCATAGTTGCGTTCCGATGGCGACAGGCGATGAGAAAAGTAAGCGCAAGGATGGACCTTATCGTCAGACTGGAAGCGCTGAGACAGAATGGCTCCCACGCCCACCTCTGAAGCGTCAACCTCGACAATGAATTGTTTAGTGACGTCAGGAGTAACAAGGATAGGGGCGGACGTAAAACGCTTCTTGAGGAGATCAAAAGCTCCCTGGGCGGAACCGGACCACTTAAAGCAAGTCTTGACAGAAGTCAGAGCTGTGAGAGGGGCAGCCACTTGACCGAAATTACGAATGAAACGCCGATAGAAATTAGCGAAACCAAGAAAGCGCTGCAACTCGACACGTGACTTAGGAACGGGCCAATCGCTGACTGCCTGGACCTTAGCGGGATCCATCTGAATGCCTTCAGCGGAAATAACAGAACCGAGAAATGTGACAGAGGAGACATGAAAGGCGCACTTCTCAGCCTTCACGTAGAGACAATTCTCTAAAAGGCGCTGGAGTACACGTCGAACGTGCTGAACATGAATCTCGAGTGACGGTGAAAAAATCAGGATATCGTCAAGGTAAACGAAAACAAAAATGTTCAGCATGTCTCTCAGTACATCATTAACTAATGCCTGAAAGACAGCTGGAGCATTAGCGAGACCAAACGGCAGAACCCGGTATTCAAAATGCCCTAACGGAGTGTTAAACGCCGTTTTCCACTCGTCCCCCTCTCTGATGCGTACGAGATGGTAAGCGTTACGAAGGTCCAACTTAGTAAAGAACCTGGCTCCCTGCAAAATCTCGAAGGCTGACGACATAAGGGGAAGCGGATAACGATTCTTAACCGTTATGTCATTCAGCCCTCGATAATCCACGCAGGGGCGCAGAGTACCGTCCTTCTTCTTAACAAAGAAAAATCCCGCTCCGGCGGGAGAGGAAGAAGGCACCACGGTACCGGCGTTGAGAGAAACAGACAGATAATCCTCGAGAGCCTTACGTTCGGGAGCCGACAGAGAGTATAGTCTACCCCGAGGGGGAGTGGTCCCCGGAAGGAGATCAATACAACAATCATACGACCGGTGAGGAGGAAGGGAGCTGGCTCTGGACCGACTGAAGACCGTGCGCAGATCATGATATTCCTCCGGCACTCCTGTCAAATCACCAGGTTCCTCCTGAGTAGAGGGGACAGAAGACACAGGAGGGATAGCAGACATTAAACACTTCACATGACAAGAAACGTTCCAGGATAGGATAGAATTACTAGACCAATCAATAGAAGGATTATGACATACTAGCCAGGGATGACCCAAAACAACAGGTGTAAAAGGTGAACGAAAAATCAAAAAGGAAATGGTCTCACTGTGGTTACCAGATACTGTGAGGGTTAAAGGTAGTGTCTCACATCTGATACTGGGGAGAAGACTACCATCTAAGGCGAACATGGGCGTGGGCTTCCCTAACTGTCTGAGAGGAATGTCATGTTTCCGAGCCCATGCTTCGTCCATAAAACAACCCTCAGCCCCAGAGTCTATCAAGGCACTGCAGGAAGCAGCTGAACCGGTCCAGCGTAGATGGACCGACAAGGTAGTACAGGATCTTGATGGAGAGACAGGAGTAGTAGCGCTCACCAGTAGCCCTCCGCTTACTGATGAGCTCTGGCTTTTACTGGACATGACATGACAAAATGTCCCGCAGAACCGCAATAGAGGCAAAGGCGGTTGGTGATTCTCCGTTCCCTCTCCTTAGTCGAGATGCGAATACCTCCCAGCTGCATGGGCTCAGTCTCTGAGCCGGTGGGAGGAGATGGTTGAGATGCGGAGAGGGGAAACACCGTTAACGCGAGCTCTCTTCCACGAGCTCGGTGACGAAGATCTACCCGTCGTTCTATGCGGATGGCGAGTGCAATCAAAGAGTCCACGCTGGAAGGAACCTCCCGGGAGAGAATCTCATCCTTAACCTCAGCGTGAAGTCCCTCCAGAAAACGAGCGAGCAACGCCGGCTCGTTCCAGTCACTGGAGGCAGCAAGAGTGCGAAACTCTATAGAGTAATCCGTTATGGATCGATCACCTTGACATAGGGAAGCCAGGGCCCTGGAAGCCTCCTTCCCAAAAACTGAACGATCAAAAACCCGTATCATCTCCTCTTTAAAGTTCTGATAATCGTTAGAACACTCAGCCCTTGCCTCCCAGATAGCTGTGCCCCACTCCCGAGCCCGACCAGTAAGGAGTGATATGACGTAAGCGATCCGAGCTCTCTCTCTTGAGTACGTGTTGGGCTGGAGAGAGAACACAATATCACACTGGGTGAGAAAGGAGCGACACTCAGTGGGCTGCCCAGAGTAACATGGTGGGTTATTAACCCTAGGTTCCGGAGACTCGGAAGACCAGGAAGTAGCTGGTGGCACGAGATGAAGACTCTGAAACTGTCCAGAGAGATCGGAGACCTGAGCGGCCAGGGTCTCAACGGCATGACGAGCAGCAAACAATTCCTGCTCGTGTCTGCCGAGCATTGCTCCCTGGAACTCGACGGCAGTGTTGAGAGAATCCATAGTCGCTGGGTCCATCTTGGTCGGATTCTTCTGTTATGCTGATGAATGAGGACCCAAAAGCGACGTAATAGTAACAGAGTCTTTATTCCAGTAATAAACAAATAATGATTCTCCTGGATATTATCAATGGTCAAATCCTCTCGTCAATAGAGAGGAACGACTGGAGACGCGACCACAGACTGCAGGTCGCTTCAGGAAGGCACTGGCCGTAGCTGACATAGACACCTGCTCACACGCAGCATCTGAAGAAGGCAAAGAACACGACAGGGCGGAACAAGGACACAGGAACAGCAAACATCAAACAAGAATCCGACCAGGCAGAAGCGGAAAACAGAGGGAGAAATAGGGACTCTAATCAGAGGGCAAAATAGGGGACAGGTGTGAAAGAGTAAATGAGGTCGTTAGGAGAATGAGAAACAGCTGGGAGCAGGAACGGAACGATAGAGAGAGAAAGAGGGAAAGAACCTAATAAGACCAGCAGAGGGAAGCACAGGGACAAGACATGAAGATCAAAGACAAAACATGACACAATAGAACGGATGGTAGAGCCGGGTTACCCACTCGCCAACAAATCCTCACAAGGCACCCTGATCGGCGCACCTGGTATCTCCTTTTATTCATGCGATTGACGGGGATTTGGTCCTTGTCCAGGAGCAACATTATATCCTTTGTGTCAGACTCATCAAAGAAAAAATATTTGTCCAGTTCGAGGTGAGTAATCGCTGTTCTGATATCCAGTAGCTCATTTTGGTCATAAGAGATGGTAGCATCAACATTATGTACAAAATAAGTTAGAAACAATGCAAAAAAACTCACAAAATAGCTCAATTGCTTAGGAGCCCTTAATTCTCTGGGATATGTGGGACGCTAGCGTCCCACCTCGCCAACAGCCAGTGAAATTGCAGGGCGCCAAATTCAAAACAACAGAAATCCCATAATTAAAATTCCTCAAACATACAAGGATTATACACCATTTTAAAGATAAACTTCTTGTAAATCCAGCCACAGTGTTCGATTTCAAATAGGCTTTACGGCGAAAGCACACCAAACGATTATGTTAGGTCAGAGGGCTCACAAAAGTCAGAAATAGCGATTAAATTAATCACTAACCTTTGATGATCTTCATCAGATGGCTCTCACAGGACTTCATGTTACACAATAAATGTCTGTTTTGTTCGATAAAGTTAAACTTTATGTCCAAAAACCTCATTTGAAATTGCTGTGTTATGTTTAGAAATGCATTGTCTCAAACAAACATCCGGGGGAAGTGCAGAGAGCCACATCAAATTACAGAAATACTCATAATAAACATTGATAAGAGATACAAGTGTTATGCATGGAATTATAGAGAAACTTCTCCTTAATGCAACCGCTGTGTCAGATTTCAAAAAGGCTTTACGGCGAAAGCACACCTTGCGATTATCTTAGGTCAGCACCTGGCCACAGAAAAACATACAGCCATTTTCCAAAGAAGGAGAGGTGTCACAAAAGTCAGAAATAGCGTTAGAAATATTCACTTACCTTTGATGATCTTGATCGGAATGCACTCCCAGTAATCCCAGTTCCACAATAAATGTTTGTTTTGTTCAATAAAGTCCATCATTTATGTCCAAATACCTCCTTTTTGTTTGCGCGTTTCGCCCAGTAATCCAAATGCTTAATGCGCGATCGCTTAGTTCAGACAAAAAGTCCAAAAAGTTATATTACAGTTCGTAGAAACATGTCAAACAATGTATAGAATCAATCTTTAGGATGTTTTTATCATAAATCTTCAATAATGTTTCAACCGTAAAATATAACCGGACAATTTCTTTGTCTTTAGAAATGAAAAGGAACGCAGCTACCTCTCACAGCCACGCGCATGATTTAGCTCATGGCATTCTGCCAGACACCTGACTCAAACAGCTCTCATTCGCTCCCCCTTCACAGTAGAAACCTGAAACAAGGTTCTAAAGACTGTTGACATCTGCAATATGACCCCATAGACACTGTATATTCGATAGGCAATGACTTGAAAAACTACAAACCTCCCACTCCCACAGATTTCCCACTTCCTGGTTGGATTTTTTCTCAGGTTTTTGCCTGCCATATGAGTTCTGTTATACTCACAGACATCATTCAAACAGTTCTAGAAACTTCAGAGTGTTTTCTATCCAAATCTACTAATTATATGCATATTCTAGCTTTTGGGCCTGAGTAGCAGGCAGTTTACTCTGGGCATCTTATTATCCAAGCTATTCAATACTGCCCCCCAGTCCCAAAGAAGTTTTAAAACGGCAGCCATCCCCTCCAGCACCATTATTCTCATAAGTTTACTTACCCATGTGGACCCAAACCAACAACATTATACACATTTACAAGCTATGTGTTTAAAGTGTTATTACAGCCATGGTGTTCTTTTGTTACTAAAGCTTATATATCTAATAACCTGACAATGATCCACATCATATGGGTAGACAAATAATGTAAGTGTGTTATTCAGCAAAACACAACTATTCTTTTTTTAGGATGCAAACCAGTAATATGAATCAGTGTCGAGCCATCATGTTCTTGTCTAATGAGATTGATTTAGGATTTTCTACGGCCTAGAATTGAGGCCTTTCCCAGTCATGAAGGACGAAGCTAGGCCCCTCTTGGTTCTCATTGGCGAAGACTGAACTCAAGTTAAGGTGTAATATGTCAGACTCTCCTATACCACTTTGCCCAACATGTTATACCCCAGAGGTTGTAAATAAATAACCCATGGCTTCAGACTGAGCATTTCTCACCGTTTATTGGCAGAGAGAAATGTATTTTATTACAGGTAGTGTCCATTTATTTACAGTAGTGTGTTGATTAATAATTGCTTTCTTCAGTGGAAATATAGAATATGTATAAAAATGCCAAATATACCCGAAGCTAAATCAAGCAGAGATTTACAACTATTTAACCATGCTAATCATTACTGAAACATGCAAACTACAAACATTTAACCATTTAACATGACAACTAAATATAAATATTTTATAAAAAATTATTCATACAAAAGTCAAGAGTTGGCTATACTGTATATGAGTACAAACAAAGTGAGTGTGTGTATATGTGTGTAAGTGTTTGTTTGCGTGTGTGTGTATTATGGCGTGTATTATAATTTCCCATTATAAAATGTATCCCCATTCCCCAATCACATACCTTCATCGATTCTCCAGTCTGGCAACCCTCATAAAATTCGACCTAGCCTTATATTAAATGCATTATGAAGAAAATTGTGTAATGTAGGCTCCACGAACTATGAAACGCCTTATGAAGAAATCGTGTAGACCTACTGTGTAAAGGCTTTCTTCCAGGGGTGAAGGAGAGGACCAAAGTGCAGCGCGGCTAGTGTTAAACATGTTTAATACAAACACAAGTGAAACACTACAAACAACCTACAAAATAACAAACGTGCAAAACCGATACAGACCTATCTGGTGCAGAACACAAACACAGAGACAGGTAACAACCACCCACAACGAACACTGTGAAACAACCTACCTAAATATGACTCTCAATTAGAGGAAAACGCCAAACACCTGCCTCTAATTAAGAGCCATACCAGGCAACCCTTAAACCAACATAGAAACAGAAAACATAGAATGCCCACCCAAACTCACGTCCTGACCAACTAACACATACAACAAACTAACAGAAATAGGTCAGGAACGTGACATAACCCCCCCCTTAAGGTGCGAACTCCGGGCGCACCAGCACAAAGTCTAGGGGAGGGTCTGGGTGGGCATCTGACCACGGTGGTGGCTCAGGCTCAGGGCGAGGTCCCCACCCCACCATAGTCAATCCCAGCTTACATCTCCCCCTACAAATGACCACCCTCATATTACACCCACTTAATCTTTTGGGTAACATCGAGACAAGGGGCAGCACCGGGATAGAGGGATAGCTCAGGACAGAGGGATAGCTCAGGACAGAGGGATAGCTCAGGATAGAGAGGTAGCTCAGGATAGAGAGGTAGCTCAGGATAGAGGGGCAACTCCGGACTGAAAGGCAGCTCCGGACAGAGAGACAGCTCTGGACTGAGGGGCAGTTCTGGATAAATAGCCGCTCTGGGCTGAGGGACAGCTCATGACTGGCTGACGGCTCTGGACGCTCATGGCTGGCTGACGGCTCTGGACGCTCATGGCTGGCTGACGGCTCTGGACGCTCATGGCTGGCTGACGGCTCTGGACGCTCATGGCTGGCTGACGGCTCTGGACGCTCATGGCTGGCTGACGGCTCTGGACGCTCATGGCTGGCTGACGGCTCTGGACGCTCATGGCTCACTGACGGCTCTGGCGGATCCTGTCTGGTTGGCGGCTCTGGCAGATCCTGTCTGGTTGGCGGCTCTGGCAGATCCTGTCTGGTTGGCGGCCCTGGCAGATCCTGTCTGGTTGGCGGCTCTGGCAGATCCTGACTGACGAATGGCTCTAGCGGCTCCTGACTGACTAACGGCTCTGACGGCTCGGGACAGACGGGCGGCTCTAATGGCTCGGGACAGACGGATGGCTCAGACGGCGCTGGGGAGACGGATGGCTCAGATGGCGCTGGGGAGACGGATGGCTCAGATGGCGCTGAGGAGACGGATGGCTCAGATGGCGCTGCGGAGACGGATGGCTCAGATGGCGCTGCGGAGACGGATGGCTCAGACTGATCCTGTCTGGCGGAAAGCTTTGGCTGCTCCTGTCTGGCGGAAGGCTCTGTAGGCTCATGGCAGACGGGCAGTTCATGCGGCGCTTGGCAGACGGACAGTTCAGGCGCCGTTGGGCAGACGGCAGACTCTGGCCGGCTGAGACGCACTGTAGGCCTGGTGCGTGGTGCCGGAACTGGAGGCACCGGACTGGAGACACGCACTTCAAGCCTAGTGCGGGGAGCAGGGACAGGGCACACTGGACTCTCAAAGCGTACTATATGCCTGGTGCGTGGTACCGGCACTGGTGGCACCGGGCTGAGTGCACGCACATCAGGACGAGTACGGGGAGAAGGAACAGTGTGTACAGGGCTCTGGAGATGCACAGGTGGCTTAGTGCGTGGTGCCGGAACTGGAGGCACCGGACTGGAGACACGCACCATAGAGAGAGTGCGTGGAGGAGGAACAGGGCTCTGGAAACGCACTGGAAGCCTGGTGCGTGGTGTAGGCACTGGTGGTACTGGGCTGGGGCGGGGAGGTAGCGCCGGAAATACCGGACCGTGCAGGCATATTGGCTCCCTTGAGCACTGAGCCTGCCCAACCTTACCTGGCTGAATGCTCCCCGTCGCCCGACCAGTGCGGGGAGGTGGAATAACCCGCACCGGGCTATGTAGGCGAACCGGGGACACCATGCGTAAGGCTGGTGCCATGTAAGCCGGCCCAAGGAGACGTACTGGTGGCCAGATATGTAGAGCCGGCTTCATGGCGCTTGGCTCAATGCTCCATCTAGCCCTACCAGTGCGGGGAGGTGGAATAACCCGCACTGGGCTATGCACACGTACAGGAGACACCGTGCGCTCTACTGCGTAACACGGTGTCTGCCCGTACTCCCGCTCTCCACGGTTAGCCTGGGAAGTGGGCGCAGGTCTCCTACCTGCCCTTGGCCCACTACCTCTTA
Organism: Salvelinus namaycush; assembly: GCF_016432855.1. NCBI lineage: Eukaryota > Metazoa > Chordata > Actinopteri > Salmoniformes > Salmonidae > Salvelinus > Salvelinus namaycush. The sequence goes on from NC_052312.1 coordinate 33,391,014, forward strand.
GCCCCCCCCCAAGAAATTTTTGGGTAGTACTCACGGGCTTTTCGGGCTTCCGTGCTAGACGCGTCCCCTCATAACGCCGGTTCCCTTCTCCGGTTGCCTCTGCTCTCCTCAGTGCCTCCAGCTGTTCCCATGGGAGGCGATCCCTTCCAGCCAGGATCTCCTCCCATGTGTAGCAACCTTTACCGTCCAAAACATCCTCCCATGTCCATTCCTCCTTCTTGTGCTGTCCCTTCCTCCGATTACACCGCTGCTTGGTTCTGGTTATTTGGTGGATGTTTCTGTAAAGGCTTTCTTCCAGGGGTGAAGGAGAGGACCAAAGTGCAGCGCGGCTAGTGTTAAACATGTTTAATACAAACACAAGTGAAACACTACAAACAACCTACAAAATAACAAACGTGCAAAACCGATACAGACCTATCTGGTGCAGAACACAAACACAGAGACAGGTAACAACCACCCACAACGAACACTGTGAAACAACCTACCTAAATATGACTCTCAATTAGAGGAAAACGCCAAACACCTGCCTCTAATTAAGAGCCATACCAGGCAACCCTTAAACCAACATAGAAACAGAAAACATAGAATGCCCACCCAAACTCACGTCCTGACCAACTAACACATACAACAAACTAACAGAAATAGGTCAGGAACGTGACATACTGTTGCCTACACTATAAAAAGTGCAACAGTATCCAAAAGTATTAAGTGAAAACAGGCATTCAAAACGGTATTGGCATTAATTTAAAAAACTACAAAGGCTACTATTATATTTCAATTGTTTTGGTGAGAACCTGGTTGATTAACCATATTGGGTTGTTAACACTTTTTTATATATATAAATATATTTGGGGCACAAAAAAAGTCAGTATAGAACACCATTGCCCATCATGCATTGCTCTAATAACTTTCAAAAGATTGTTCCTCAATTTGCCCCACAAAAATGTATTTTCCTGTAAATGAAGTCGCACAAAAATGTGCATCTTTTCTTATGAATCAAATCTTTTCACACAAATTAAGCCACACAAAAACACAAAACGCAAATATATATATTTGCACAAATTGATTGTGAGATTGTGTTGATATATTAGATATTACATTTGAAGTAACCGTGAGTTATGGACAGAAAACCTTTACACCACCTTTGACTCTCTACCCCAACTCTCCATTACAACACATTACATTACCACCTCATGTTGTTGCATTGCTTCATCTGGGATTGAATTGCACTGTACACAAAATTGTGTGGTGGACCTGAAAAATGTGACTTTTTCATGTGTCTAATTTGTTTCTATTTAATGATCATTTGTGACGGTGAGTTGGCTAAACTTATACTAATGCTTCTGTCTTACTTACACTTACTTATACTTGAAGAGTTTCATTCCTAAACGCTACATATCCATTTTCAGAAATGTTAGTGGATTAGCTTTTCTTGTTTAAATAAATTATGAAAGAGATTGGTGTATTTGTTGTTCAATGACAGAAATGTATTTGTTTAAAATCTATCACTTGATGGTTTAATTTCCGAGAGACTAATAAGCATGTTTTTTTGCAAAATGCTATATATCAAAGATAAATAAGTAGTACTGTTTTACACAGTCAAATGTAACAAATAACTACATTTTTAATAAAGAACTGTACAAATGATACATTTGTGACATCAATATTTAAATAAAAAAAATGTATAATTTAATTGTGTCGTGTCTTCGCTGTGGATTAACTGATATATGACATGCTATTTTATCAAATCAATTCTCTGTAATTAATATTACCTGATTAAACTAACCATGTAAATGTAATTAACTAGGAAGTCAGGGCTCCACGTAAGAATGTTTATAGAGCTGTTGTCTTCCGAATAAACTCTTAAAGATCTGGTAATCTTTTATATCAAATGCAGTCAGTTATCAATCGTCACCTTATTCAGTCTCATCTGAACGTCGTAAAATTCTTGGTTATCTTCACAAACCCTGGCTAACAAGTTGAATCAGCAATACAACATTTGGTTTAATTATTTATTTACTAAATACCTAAATAATCACACAGAATTACAAATACACAGGATGGATCATACATTGATTACTAATTATGTCATACAAGAAAACGTCCCTAGCGGACGGAACCGATATGACGGCTGGTTACACAAAGAAAAGGGGTTGGGTTTGAATGAAAGCACAGGAAGACTGAGGAACAAAAGGATTGAGTCTCTATCAGACCTTATGAAGCTATGCTATTGTAAATACAGAATCTTATGCATTCTAAATAACCGCCCATTTGGAAAAGGAAAATGCAAGAAATATTTACTCTGAGCTGCGCTTCGATAGATTGGTCGAAGATGGAAGGCTGGGTTGCCCAGCAGAGATCTCCCTTGTCCTTTGAAGAATATGTCTTGGGGTAGAACGCATATGTTGTAGTACCGTTGTTGTGTGGTAGAACGGATACATTGTAGTACCCTTTCTTTCTGAAGAGATTGTCCGTCGTTTCCTATCAGCTGTTGCTGTTAACTTGACTTCTAGGATGTATCACTTCACTTCTTTTAGTGAATATGAGTTCAAAGTTCATACCAAGTTGCCATACTATAATCTCATGCTGTATTCTGGCTGGTATAGTCACATTCATCCTTCCAGCGTGGCGATCTTCACCTCCACGTTGAAATTCGCTCTTCTAAACGTATGGACGTCAGTCCTCACGTCATCGGGAACACAATGTTAATTTTGTTAGGTTGTAGTCATTCAACCATTCGCAACCAGAGCTCACGCTGAGGTTGGCTTAGTTTTGTAGTTGATATTAGCCCTTTTAAACACATGGACAGCAGTCCTCACGTCATCGGGAACACAAGAGGTTGACTTTCGTCAATGGGCTTTTGTAGTCGGAGAGAGAAGGGCGTGTTTCATATTTCACAACCAATGCCTGTTCACTTGGGCAGGGCCACTGAGTGAGCATAGTTCACCTATGAAAACAATTCACTCATTTAGAAGCTAAAATGACATTTAAACTTTTCACAAATAGTTTCATATTTAAACATTTAAATTGCACAACAATTCCATGTGAATCTGATAACTAGAATGTGTAGACTTTCCGAGATACAGTTTATGCCGTCCTATCATCAGTAATAATGTCTCAGACGACATTTGATCTGACATCATATTCTTTAAGTTCCAACAGATACTTTCAACTGGTTGGATTACCTAAAGATTGTTCTTTTCCCCAATCGTTTGATGTTACAATGCTCTCCCTATGTTAACAAAAGGGCTTTCCAAGAGTCCAGTCTGTAGAGTGGAGAGAAAAAGTGGGAAAGGTATTTATGGGGGTCATAAACCTCCCCCAACAGGGCAACGTCAGGACAACCGTAATAAGAGATTTGTATGTAAAACATTTACATTTGACATTTTAGACATTATGAAGATGCTCTTATCCAGAGCGAAGTCCATTCATCTTAAGATACTGTAGCTAGGTGAGACAACCACATATCACAGTCAAATAAAGATACAAACATTCCATTCCTGCTAAACAATGGATACATAGCGTTTTGCAAAATAACACATTTTCAAACACATAAAAAATCTATGAATAAAAAAATCTGAGAACTAATATTTTATGAAGGTAACCATAAGCAATAATTCTTGATGAAAAAAAAACACAAATTGGTGGATATACAGTAGTGTTTTGGAAATAAACTCTTCACGTATACCCATACCTCTAATGAAAACAACATATTAAATTGAATGCGCAGTGCACACTCAAGGAGGTTGCTACTACCCCTCACAGATAAAGTAGCGAGTGGACATACAGTCCTGATCACTCCACTTAAAATCTCCCTTCTTCGTCGCCATGGCACCACAGTGGTTGGACAGAGGCTGTTGAGGCTGTCTGTACCCCTCCCAGTTACTCCACCGCACTGGCATCCCATTGGTCCAGAGCCAAAACCCAAAGAGACGGCTCTGCCTTAGACCCACCCACACAGGACCAGGTACAGGTTTCACACTACGACTCAGTTTCTGCTCAACAATCTTGTGGTCAGCCTCAGACTCCAACCTAAGCAGTCCGTGGTAATTCTTATTGCAGTAGTTCAGAGCTTGCTCCCAGGTCTTTGTTTCATTGATTAGGTGGAATGATTCTGAAAGAAACGGACACACAAAGTTGATTTGTTGAAAAATCAGAAGAGCTGTTAATAATAATAATTAAGATGGCCAATTTATAATGCTCTGTCTAACAATTCCCGAAAATAATGAGAGTTTTCAGGGATTATCGTCATGGCTGAGTAAATCCCACCTCAAGGTGACACCAAAAATACTTTCAAAGATCTTCATTGGACTCTGAACAAATTGCGTTAACAAAAATAATTTGAGGACCGTGCTCCCGAATTATTGCCAACACATTCAAGGTTTAACCACTGCTAATCAAATTAAATCAAATTGTATTGGTCACATACACATATTTAGCAGACGTTTTGCTGGTGTTTGGCAAAATGCTTGTGTTCATAGATCCAACAGTGCAGTAGTATCTAACAATTCACAACAATACACACAAATCTCAAACTAAAAGAATGGAATTAAGAAATATATAAATATTTGGACGAGCAATGTCTGAGTGGCATTGACTTAAACAGTAGTTTACAGCATATACTGCACATATAAGATGAGTAAAGCAGTATGTAAAAAATATTTAAACATGATTAAAATGACTAGTGTTCTGTTATTAAAGTGGAAAGTCATTCAAAGTCTATGACCTGTATATAGGGCAGCAGCCTCTAAGGTGCAGGGTTGCGTATCCGGATGGAAGCCGGCTAGTGATAGCTTTTTAACAGTATGATAGCGTTAAGATAGAAGCTGTTTTTCAGTCTCTCGGTACCACCTTTGATGCACCTGTACTGACCTCGCCTTCTGTACCTGTACTGACCTCGCTCCTTGACTTTTTCAAAATGTTGATACATTTCAGCCTTATTCTAAAATGGATAAAAATAACTATTTTTGCTAATTGATTAAAAATAAAAAACAGAAATACGATATTTACATAAGTATGAGGGTCTTAGGGGCCAAGCCGAATATCTGAAGTTGAAGAGGTGCTGTGGTGCCATCTTCACCACACGGTCTGTGTGGGTGGACAATTTCAGATTGTCAGTGATGTGTACGCCGAGGACCTTGAAGCTTTTAACCTTCTTCACTGTGGTCTCGTCGATATGGATGGGGGTGTGCTCCCTCTGCCCACTCCTGAAGTGCACGATCAGCTCCTTCATTTTGTTAATGTTGAGGGAGAGGTTATTTTCCTGGCACCACTCTGCCAGGGCCCTGACCTCCCCAAAGTAGGCTGTCTCGTCATTGTTGGTAATCAGGCCAACAAGTGTTGTGTCATCTGCAAACTTGATGATTGAGTTGGACGCATGCGTGGCCACGCATTCATGGATGAACAGGGAGTATAGGAGGGGGCTGAGCACGCACCTTTGTGGGGCCCCTGTATTGAGGACCAGCGCAGCGGAGGTGTTGTTCCTGCCTTCACCACCTGGGGGTGGCCCGTCAGGAAGTCCAGGACCCAGTTGCACAGGCCGGGGTTCAGACCCATGGCTCGAGCTTAATAATGAGCTTGGATAGAACTATGGTGTTGAAGGCTAAGCAGTAGTCAATGAACACCATTGTTACATACAGTGCCTTCGGGAAGTGATCAGACCCCTTGACTTTTCCACATTTTGTTATGTTACCGGCTTATTCTTACATGGATTAATAAATAAAAAATCCTCAGCAATGTACACACAATACCTCATAATGACAAAGTGAAAACATTTTTGCAAATGTATTAAAAATAAAAAAACAGAAATAACTTATTTACATAAGTAGTCAGACCCTTTGCTATATTAGTCGAAATTAAGCTCAACAGGTGCATCCTGTTTCCATTGATAATCATTGAGATGTTTCTACAACTTGATTGGAGTCCACCTGTGGTAAATTCATTTGATTGGACATGATTTGGAAAGGAACGCAAATGTCTATATAAAGTCCCACAGTTGACAGTTCATGTCAGAGCAAAAACCAAGCCATGAGGTTGAAGGAATTGTCCGCAGAGCTCCGAGACAGGATTGTGTCGAGTCACAGATCTGGGTAAGGGTACCAAAAAATGTCTGCAGAATTGAAGGGCCCCAAGAACACAGTGGCCTCCATCATTCTTAAATGGAAGAAGTTTGGAACCACCAAGACTCTTCCAAGAGCTGGCTGGCAGGACAAACTGAGCAATCAGGGGAGAAGGGCCTTGGTCAGGGAGGTTACCAAGCACGCAATGGTCACTCTGACAGAGCTATAGAGTTCCTCTGTGGAGATGGGAGAACCTTCCAGAAGGACAACCATTGCTGCAGAACTCCACCAAACAAGCGTAGAGTGACCAGACGGAAGCCACTCCTCAGTAAAAAGGCACATGACATCCCGCTTGGAGTTGGCCAAAAGGCACCTAAAGAGTCTCAGACCGTGAGAAACAAGATTCCCTGGTCTGATGAAACCAAGATTTAACTATTTGGCCTGATTGCCAAGTATCACGTCTGGAAGAAACCTGGCACCATCCCTACGGTGAAGCATGGTGGTGACAGCATCATGCAGTAGGGATTTTTTTCAGTGGCAAGGACTGGGAGACGACTATTCAAGATCGAGGCAAAGATGAACGGAGCAAAGCACTGAGAGATCATTGATGAAAACCTGCTCCAGAGCACTCAGGACCTCAGACTGGGGAAGGGGGGTTACCTTCCAACAGGACAACGACCCTAAGCACACAGCCAGACAACGCAGGAGTGGAGTGGCTTCGGAAAATAGCTGTGCAGCAACGCTCCCCATCCAACCTGACAGAGCTTGGGAGGATCTGCAGAGAAGAATGGGAGAAACTCCCCAAATACAGGTGTTCCCAAAAACACCTCAAATACAGGTGTAGCGTCATACCCAAGAAGACTTGAGGCTGTAATCGCTGCCCAAGGTGCTTCAACAAAGTACTGAGTAAAGGGTCTGAATACTTATGTAAATGTAATTTAATTAAAAAAAAAATAATAATTAGCAAAAATTTCTGAAAACGTGTTTTTGCTTTGTCATTATTTGGTATTGTTGCTAGATTGATGAGGGGAAAAATAACGATTTAATCCATTTTAGAATAAGCCTGTAGCCTAACAAAATGTGGAAAAAGTTAAGGGGTCTGAATACTTTCTGAAGGCACTGTAGGTATTCCTCTTGTTTCGATGAGATAGGGCAGTGTGCAGTGCGATGGAGATTGCATCAGCTTTGGATCTATTGGGGCGGTATGCAAATTGAAGTGGGTCTTGGGTATCAGGTAAGGTGGAGGTGAAATGACCCCTAACTTGCCTCTCAAAGCACCTTATGAGGACAGAAGTTAGTGCTATGGAGCAATAGTCATTTAGTTCAGTTACCTTTGCATTCTTGGGTACAGGAAGAATGGTTGACATTTTGAAGCAAGTGGGGACAGCAGACTGGACTAGGGAGAGATTGAATATGTCCTTAATCACTCCAGACAGCTGGTCTGCGCATGCTCTGCGGAAGTGGCTATGGTTGTTGTTTGGGCCGCCATCCTTGAGACGGTTATCACTCTTAAATGTCTTACTCATGTCGGCTACAGAGAACGAGAGCCAACAGTCCTCGGGAGCGGGCCGCGTCGGTGGCACTGTGTTATCCTCAAAGCAGTATAAGGCTCTCTCAACTTCAAATCTGACCACGACTCCATTTTGCTTCTCCATGCCTACAAACAAAGACTCAAGAGGGAAGTTCCGGTGGTCAGGTCTGTACAGCGTTGGTCCGACCGATCAGAATCCATGCTCAAAGACTGTTTGCATCACGTGGACTGGCATACAAAGTTTGGACACACTTACTCATTCAAGGGTTTTTCTTTATTTGTACTATTTTCTATATTGTAGAAGACATCAAAACAATGATATAACACATATGGAATCATGTCGTAACCAAAAAAGTCTTCAAAGTAGCCCCCCTTTTCCTCGATGACAGCTTTGCACACTCTTGGCATTTTCTCTACCAGCTTCACCTGGAATGCTTTTCCAACAGTCTTGAAGGAGTTCCCACTTATGCTGATTGTGGAGGCCAGGTCATCTGATGCAGCATTCCATCACTCTCCTTCTTGATCAAATAGCCCTTACACGCCCTGGAGGTGTGTTTTGGGTCATTGTCCTGTTGAAAAACAAATGATAGTCCCACTAAGCGCAAACCAGTTGGGATGGGGTATCGCTGCAGAATGCTGTGGTAGCCATGCTGGTTAAGTTTTCCTTGAATTCTAAATAAATCACTGACAGTGTCACCAGCAAAGCACCCCCACATCATCACACCTCCTCCTCCATGCTTCAGGGTGGGAACCACACATGCGTAAATCATCTGTTCACCAACTCTGCATTTCAAATTTGGGCTCATCAGACCAAAGGACAGGTTTCCACCGGTCTAATGTCCATTGCTCGTGTTTCTTGGCCCAAGCAAGTCTCTTCTTCTAATTGGACCACGAAGGCCTGATTCATGCAGTCTCCTCTGAAGAGTTGATGTTGAGAGATGTCTGTTACTTGAAATCTGTGAAGTATTTAATTGGGCTGCAATTTCTGAAGTTGGTAACTCTAATGAACTTATCCTCTTTAGCCAACACAGTCTCACATTTAATTCGCGCATATATGTACAAAATGTATTTCAGCAGATTTCGTGCGTTTTTGTGCATTTTTGGGGTGGTTCAATTCGTTTGAAAATACACGAATTTCTGTGCTACTTAATTCGTGCGAAAATACACGAATTTCTGTGCTACTTAATTTGTGCGAAAAGACACGAATTTAATTAACCAGTAGGCGACACACAAGCCATTGCAACAACCATGTAGACGCGATAATTTGTATTTAATTTTTGTTCTTCTTAATGGCTAATTCAACGTCATGAATATACAGAAATGTTGTCTTTGTTTAACCATGTTTTAAAATGTGTCGTTGTATGCCTATATGTACTGTTTTAGACTTGCTGAACAGAATTTTTGAGAAAAGACGCACATTTAAGTGCGACTTAATTAGTGGGAAATATTGTTTTATTAATGCCAATGCTGTTTTCTGTGCTTGATTTCGCTTAATACTTTGGATACTGGTGCACTTGTAATCAGAACGCCTTTTTGTCATGTAGGCAACCATACACGATTTTCTTCATAACCCATTTCATATTTCGTGGAGCCTAAATTACACCATTTTCTTCATAATGCATGTATTACATGTTAATGTAAAATAATGAATTATGTTGGCTTACACTTATGGCCTTTCCAAGGCTTTTCCATACCTTAAGGGAACATTTTAGCACTCGCCATATGGTTAGTGAGAAACGCCACATTGCAAATATAAGGTCCCTTACTAGACGTCCTGCAACGTTTCTAAAATTCGTGGACGGCGTCGGGCCGTGCGCGGGGGAGAGATCTTTCAGGAAGTCATCAAACTAAATCTCTCGGACGTTCGGTTTCCGTTTTATAAAAATAACACATTTTGGTCATTTTTCCGCAGTCTCGGAAATTCCCACCAGAGGGAAAATAAATAATATTGCAAATGCACAAGCACATTGCAAATGCATGTGGCCTTTTCTCCTAAACGGAAAATATTTCGAAGACGTAATGGACAGTTGGCCCCGAACAAGATGGCGTCGAGGCCTCAACGCTTTTTGAGTTATGGGATTGGGATTAAAGGTCAAAAACGCAAAGTAGGGTGCTAATTTGACCACTTCACGTCAAAGTACATAAGCATACGGTGTCAGGAAAAAAAGAACCAGCCATTTATCTATCGTAATTTAAGATAAATCGTACATTGACAAATTGGTCATGTTCACAAAAAGGAGTTAAAAATAATAATAATTACAGATCCAGTTGCAGTGTAATCAGACGAACATTTTTTAAGTGGGTCTCGAAGCTCTGCCAGAATTCTGTGATTTTATGTGATTTTATGAAATAACACACACTCATTTAACCCTCTGTAAATAAGTCAGTTCTTAACATAAAGACTTAAAACTCAATATTATATAAGAGCCTACCCCAAGGAGGATATGTGTTCACTTTCAGCTTCCTATGTCAACCGGAAGTACCTTCAAATGGTGCCATAGGGTCAGTTTCGAAGGGTTAAAAAGGTCAGATCTGCCTCCCGGGTGGCGCAGTGGTCTAGGGCACTGCATCGCAGTGCTAGCTGCGCCACCAGAGTCTCTGGGTTCTCGCCCAGGCTCTGCCGCAGCCGGCCGCGACCGGGAGGTTCGTTGGCCTAGCGTCGTCCGGGTTAGGGAGGGTTTGGCCGGTAGGGATATCCTTGTCTCATTGTGCTCCAGCGACTCCTGTGGCGGGCCGGGGGCAGTGCGCGCTAGCCAAGGGGGCCATGTGCACGGTGTTTCCTCCGACACATTGGTGCGGCTGGCTTCCGGGTTGGAGGCGCGCTGTGTTAAGAAGCAGTGCGGCTTGGTTGGGTTGTGCTTCGGAGGACGCGTGGCTTTCGACCTTCGTCTCTCCTGAGCCCATACGGGAGTTGTAGCGATGAGACAAGATAGTAATTACTAGCGATTGGATACCACGAAGAAAAGGGGATAAAAGGATGGAGTGAAAAAATACGGTGCTTAAAGACACACAAAGCCTGCAATGGCATTGCCATTATCTACAGGCCGTGCCAAGTTCAACGAGATGCCCCGCTTGACCGTAGGTAGCTCGGTCTGAGTGCAGCGACAGGGACAAGAAGAAGGACCCAAATTACCCTTTGACCTCAATTTCATATTTTTTTGCTTTTGGGAGACAGAGAGAGAACCGTTAAGGTTAGAAGCACAATTTGACCTCAGGAACGTTCCTAAGGTCCTCCCGATCTGTGCAAGCCTAACATTGACCGTGTGGCATTAACCCTTAATAGTTAAAAGAAGGTGTTTACATCAAACAGTTTACAATGACATGTCTCCCCATAGGAATACATTGCCTGCTCCCCTAAATTCAACCTGAAGCCTATGTGGGTTAATAATGCCTTATGAACCTGTCTTCGATGACAATCCATCAGGCCACTATGAGGTCTACCTGTGTCGATTCTAAGCTTCCTGGAGCAACCGGAAGTGGTTAAATCACCCTAAAAGTGTTTGCCATAACCAACCTGCAGTTTGAGAGAAATAGTGCATTCAACCCTATGTAAATCAGTGAGTTCTTAACGTATAGACTTAAAACTCGGGATTCTGTAAAAGCCCACTCCAATGAGGATATGTGTTTACTTTCAGCTTCCTGTGCCAACCGGAAGTGCCATAATTGGTGTCAAAGGGGCTGTTTCGAAGGGTTAAAAAAGTCAAATCTTTCCAAAACGTAATATATGTGAATAGGCAACCCTCATGAACTGTAAATCAGTCATTCATCCCATCAGATTTCAAGGAAAAATTTACACACCCACACAGAAAGGATGGAGTGACACACTGAGGGGCTTAGAGGCAGACAGTGCCTGCAATAGTTACTTTTGTTTGAACTTTTAAAGAACCGTCAGACCTAGAGTTCTGAAACTTTACAAACCTGTTCTAGAGCTCAGGTCGATTAAGCACGGTGAGTTATGTGGCTCTAGAAGGTTCTCGGACCGATAAAAAGCCTCGGTGCATTTGCATTGACTTCAATTCATTTTGAGCATTACAAAATGGTGACATTTAGAAAAGTCTCAGAGTTGCAAGACTAGGTGCATTGAAACCGGCTCGGCCCATAGAGACGGACCCCGACATTTCTGTCCGATAGCTCATTCAAGGACCCCGTAGCAAGGCATGGAAAAAAGTGGAATTTCAGCACCAATTAAGGTTTTGCTCGGGCACCGAATGACCTATCGAGCCGAAACTTGGGATTCGAGGTCGCCTCACATAGGGCTAAACATAATGTGAAAACTGGACCCGCAGCTAGAACATAACTACGTATTATTTGTTTTATTATGGTTTAAATGGAAGGCGCTGTGAATTTTGGCCCTGCTCTGAAATATGTGATAGTTGGCTTCTAAACGAGTTGGAAAAAGTGAGTTTGGAGTCAGATGGTATCAGTTTGGTGTCTGAAAATATCTAATTGGCTGATGGACAGTGACTTGCTAGTTGACTTTAGTGCATTTGCAACATGTTTCAACAGTGAAAAACCACCAAAATAGCATTCTGAAATCACCACTAAAAATGACATCACCATAGCCGTGCCGAGTTCAACGAGATGCCCCGCTTGACCGTAGCTTGCTCGGTCTGAGCGCAGCGACAGTGACAAGAAGATGACCCTTGACCTACATTTCAAGTCTTTTGCGTTTGGGAGACAGAGAGAGAACTGTTAAGGTTTAGAAGCACAATTTGACCTCAGGAACGTTCCTAAGGTCTCTGTGCAAGCCTAACATTGACCGTGTGGCATTAACCCTTAACAGTTAAAAGAAGGTGTTTACATCAAACAGTTTACAATGACATCTCACCCCATAGGAACACATTGCCTGCACCCCTAAATTCAACCTGAAGCCTATGTGGGTTATGAATGTCTTATGAACCTGTCTTCAATGGCAATCCATCAAGCCACTATGAGGTCTACTTGTGTTGATTCTAAGCTTCATGGAGCAACCGGAAGTGATAAAATCACCCTAAAAGTCTTTTGCCATACCCAACCAGCAGTTTGTGATATATAGTGCATTCAACCCTGTGTAAATCAGTCAGTTCTTAACGTATAGACTTAAAACTCAGGATTCTGTAAAAGCATACCCCGATCAGGATATGTATTTACTTATAGTTTCCTGTGCCAACCGGAAGTGCCTTAAAATGGGGTCATAGGTGCTGTTTCGAAGGTTTAAAAAAGTCAGATCTTTCCAAAACTTTAAATGTGTGAATCGGTCAACCCTCATGAACTGTAAATCAGTAATTTCGCTAAACAGATGTCAAAGAAAAGCTCTCTCACACACACACACACACACACACACACACACACACACACACACACACACACACACACACACACACACACACACACACACAGCAAGGATGGAGTGAAAAAGTATGGTGCTTAAAGACACACAGAGCCTTAAATGCTTTTAGGGGGGATCCAGACTTCCATACCCGCTCTGGGAGCGCTATACTACCGCCCCAAATCAATGGGTGCTGGCCTGAGTGATTTATGGAGGTTTTCAAAAAATATTCTGTTTTTTCTTCTGGAAAATATTTTATGTTTTTTCTTCTCGAGTCAATTGCCTGAGTGATTTATGGAGGTTTTCAAAAAATATTCTAAGTCCAAACTTTTCATGCACCTGGTATTTTTTGGGGGTTACCAGGCGTCATTTTTTCAAAACGGTTGAAATTGCTTTTAGGGGGCATCCAGAGTGTCACATGACCGGATGAGGTAACTATTCTTGTTCTTCTTGTTCTTCTTTCCGGTAGGCTAGAAGCTTTCCGGTGTTTTGCTGCTCGACACAGGTCGACGCAGGTATTGCACTTGATTTATCGTTATCGTAACCGTAGGTGCAGCCAAGTGGAAATACGAAAGCTTTCTAGCTATTTCGCACTGACGGTAATTTGAACACAAGAACGTTTCTAGTGAAAAGGTGCTTACACTCAGAGCCATGTATTTACACTCAGCCACCCTAGCCTTATTACGGGTTAACGTTTTGGTAATTTTGGTTGGCCAACAAAATGTAAGACTACAATGACTGCATACGTTTCCCCAAATGTTATACGAAAAAAATATGTTTTGTTATTGATGGACAATGGCAAGGCTGCCATTGTATTTTCAGTTACATTCTGTTCAATAAAAATGGTTTACACGTTTATTTTTTAAGAAATACATGGAACTACAACCGAATAAAACACCATTAACCATCATGCATTGCTTACATTCATTCTATCCTGAAAAGTCTGTTCAGAAAAAATCGAAAACAGTACATATAGGCATAAAACCACAATGTTTTAATAGGGATTAAATAAAGACAATATATATATAACCTCTTATGGTTAAAAAAAATACAAAATATCTATATATTCATAAGGTAAAATAAATAAATACAGGCGATCGCGTCTATGGTTGTTGCAACGGCTTGTGTGTCGCCTACTGGTTAAATTCGTGTCTTTTCGCACGAATTAAGTAGCACCGAAATTCGTGTATTTTCGCACGAATTAAGTAGAACAGAAATTAGTGTATTTTCAAACGAATTGAACCACCCCAAAAATGCACAAAAACGCACGAAATCTGCTGAAATACATTTTGTACATATATGCGCGAATTGAATGTGAGGCTGGGCTGCTTTAGCAGAGGTAACTCTGGGTCTTCCTTTCCTGTGGCGGTCCTCATGAGAGCCCGTTTCATCATAGCGCTTGATGGTTTTTGCGACAGCACTTGAAGAAACTTTCAAAGTTCTTGAAATGTTCCTTATTTACTGACCTTCATGACTTAAAGTAATGTTGGACTGTCGAAAAGATCTCATGAAGCTGGTTGATAGAATGCCAAGAGTGTGCAAAGCTGTCTTCAAGCCAAAGGATGGCTACTTTGAAGAATCTCAAATATAAAATATATTTTGATTTGTTTAACACTTTTGTGGTTACTACATGATTCCATATGTGTTATTTCATAGTTTTGATGTCTTCACTATTATTCTACAATGTAGAAAATAGTAGAAATAAAGAAAAACACAATGAGTAGGTGTGTCCAAACTTTTGACTGGTACTGTATCTTCCGGGTCACCTCTGAGGATAACATTGATGAATACACCAACTCTGTCACCGGATTCATCAAACAATGCATAGATGATGTGATTCCCATAGTCGTTCAAAATAGACTTGAATCAATAAACGTGGATTGATGGCAGCCTTGTCAGGCAACTGAATGAGAGAGATGTTGCTTATTAAAACGGCAAGGTGACCAGGGAGAATAGAGTGGATAAACAGTAGAACTACGCAGATGAATCAAGATGGCGAAACACAAGTATAGGGAAAAATTGGAGGAGCGATTCAGCGGATCGGACACGAGGCCTATGTCTCAGGGGCTCCTGACGATCACGGATTACAAAAAGAAAGCAAATGACGCAATCACCATTGCACTGCCCTAACCAATCTCGACAAAAGGAATGCATATGTGAGGATGCTGTTCATCTATTACAGCTCGGCCTTCAATGCCATAGTGCCCTCTAAGCACACCACAAAGCTCACGGCCTGGGGTCTGAACTCCTCCCTATGCAACTGGGTCCTGGACTTCCTGACGGGCTGTCCCCAAGTGGTGAAGGTAGGCAACATACCTCCTCAACACTGATTCTCAACGCGGGGGCCCCACAAGGGTACGTCCTCAGTCCCCTCCTGTACTCCCTGTATACCCACGACTGCATGGCATCACACAGTTCCAACTCTACCATCAAGTTCGCTGATGATATGAAAGTAGTAGGCCTGATTACCAATGAGACGGCCTACAGGCAGGAGGTTGACACTCTGATGGCACTCTGAACCTCATCAATGGGGCCGCCTTATAGATGGTCAATAACTTTAAATTCCTCTGCGTGCACATCTCCAAGGAGCTGAAATGCTAAAATCACATGGACACCTTGTTGAAGAATGCACGACAGCGACTCTTCAACCTCAGGATGCTGAAGAAATGTGGCCTGTCCCCGAGAACCCTCACAGTGTTCTACAAGAGCACCATCGAGATCATACTATAGCCTGGTACGGCAACTCCATCGCAAGGTGCTACAGAGAGTGGTACGCTCAGCCAAACGTACCATTGGGTGCACACTGCCTGCCCTCCAGGACACCTACAAAAGCCATGGCCTGTTCTCCCCTCTTCCATCACGCTGACGCAGGCAGTACAGGAGCGTCATGGCAAAAACTGGAAGACTGGCCAAGAGCTTCCACCACGAGACCATCAGGCTACTGAATAGCCACCACTAGTCAGCTACCTGCTACCTGCTCTCCACCACTAGTCAGCTACCTGCTACCTGCTCTCCACCACTAGTCAGCTACCTGCTACCTGCTCTCCACCACTAGTCAGCTACCTGCTACCTGCTCTCCACCACTAGTCAGCTACCTGCTACCTGCTCTCCACCACTAGTCAGCTACCTGCTACCTGCTCTCCACCACTAGTCAGCTGCCTGCTACCTGCTCTGCATCACTAGTCAGCTACCTGCTACCTGCTCTCCACCACTAGTCAGCTACCTGCTACCTGCTCTCCACCACTAGTCAGCTACCTGCTACCTGCTCTCCACCACTAGTCAGCTACCTGCTACCTGCTCTCCACCACTAGTCAGCTACCTGCTACCTGCTCTCCACCACTAGTCAGCTACCTGCTACCTGCTCTCCACCACTAGTCAGCTGCCTGCTACCTGCTCTGCACCACTAGTCAGCTACCTGCTACCTGCTCTCCACCACTAGTCAGCTACCTGCTACCTGCTCTGCACCACTAGTCAGCTACCTGCTACCTGCTCTCCACCACTAGTCAGCTACCTGCTCTTTCACCCCTGCCCCCCTGGACTTCCTATCCCCCTCGCTGGTACCCCTACGGACATTTTCTTCTCCCCACATCAATGGACATCTTACCCTGCCCCCACCCAAATGGACATTTAACATTGTTAAAGTGTTCATATGTATATATTTTATTCCGATTTAATTTTGTTTTTATTTCACTTTGACCTGCATTTTTGTTGGAGCTCGGAGCTTAAGATTTGAATGACATCTGCAACCCTGTACGTGTGACTATTACACTTCTAATCTAACATTGACTATGACAACTTACCCTTAGAGCAGAAAGTGTACATGTCTTCATTTCCCGGCGGTACAGTCAGCATACCGGTTGGCGTCAGCACTGGTACAGCTTCTCCTGCTTCTGGATAGTAGATATCTGAACTAAGTTTTAATTTGACCCAGTTTCTGTAGGCTGATCTCCCTCCATCGCCCCATTCCCAGTCATCATACAGCAGGCCGATCCAGTAAGGAGTAGTACTGTTCATCCCTTTATTCTTCACCTCCTCCTTCTCTCCCTCATTCGTGATGCTGACCAGGTCAGTATAATTCTCTCTGCAGTAACTCTGAGCATCATACCAGGTCTTCATCTCCGTCACCAGAGTGTATCTAAGGGTTGGATCACGGACCCCTAAACACACACACACACACACACACACACACACACACACACACACACACACACACACACACACACACACACACACACACACACACACACACATGGAATGGACACCCACTCTACACCACATATACAATATTAGTACTACTACTACTACTACTACTAATAATAATAAGCAATGACCTACCTTTTTTATAACACATGAAGTTTTTCTCTTGAAAACACATCTCCCATGTTACATTCGGGTTGATTGCTACACAGTTTGGATTTGTGTAATTAGGAGGTGACCATGCAGTGTCATTAACAGGGTCTCCATTAGACCACACCAGACTGGGCTGTGTGCGATGCAGACCTATCCAGGCAAAATCGATGTCGTCAGATGTCATTAACTGTATCAGCTGCTCGTAATCCTCCTGGTTGTAGACAGTGACTGGATCAGAAGAGTTCTTCTGGCAGTTTGTCTGTGCTTCTGTCGAATTGACCTTCGTCTCACTGAGGGTGAACTGTCTGAGGCGGCTGAGTCTGACTGTGCAGAAGCCACCTGAAGACAGAAACAATTTGATTAAGTTCAACGTTAGCGTGCACATGACCAACAAAAGAGGCATACATTATAAGAGGTTTACTTCCTGGTTTATGATGTTATACATGTAGCTATGAAATATGTTGTTGTTGACGGGGTTAACTAGATTATTGTTCACTGTGAACAATCAGCGACAACAATGTATCGTTCCTGTGTTAGAGTAGTTTGAGCGAATCCTTACCGGCACAGATTAGGAGTAGCAGAGGTGTCATGTCCATGTTGACAGCAGGGTCGGGAGAGACAGAGGAAAGATGATGGGTTGGTGTCCTGTATGAGGATATCTGTCAAATGTATGAGTTTGCATCCATTACTTTTTGATCATTAGTATTTTCAATCAAGATCAGAACACTGCAACACTTTGAAATTTCCTAATTCCAATTCCAAAAATTCTCCTTCTCAACATTATCAATATGAAAATGATATTACGAAATCAAATTCCCAATCTAGCTGTAGCTAGAAAATGTACTATAATGTTGTCCTTTTGTGTTATATGTATTTAGTAAAACTGGTCCAGTGTTATCAATAGCTAAGATAAATGTACGTTATGTTTATTTTACCTGCTGTAGTGTGTGTAGATATGACTGGATTTGGTCTGTGTAGTATGATGGGGTCTGATCCTCCAGACTGAAGCAGTGTAGTGGGAACCCAGATATATATACACGACTGAAATAGTATTCTAAGACTTGGTCTGCCTACCTAATATACATATTCATAATGCAAATCCTGGAAAGACTGATGATTCGCATGTTTACTTTACATTGCAAAACATCGGGACTATTTTAGGCAAAACAGTACGCTAACCACAAATGGCACACTGTCACGCTCCTGACGTTCCTGTATTCCAATAAATATGGAAATGTACCACGCTGCGCTGTGGTCCTCCTCTCCTTCCAACGACGAATGCCGTTACACACACAGCCTATACATTATCCATCCCCCTCACCTCTCAGTGAGACAGAAGGAGAGTATTGTTCTTTTGTTGAATTGTATCTCCCGACCCCTCCTGTCTCAGCCTCCAGTATTTATGCTGCAATAGTTTTTATGTTCGGGGGTAAGGTCAGTCTGTTATGTCTGGAGTATTTCTCGTGTCTTATCCGGTGTCCTGTGTGAATTTAAATACGCTTAAATATTGTTTGAAACCATGTCAAATATCTGAAGTATCACACAAATGAAGATTGAAATGAAGATTATGGATAACAAATTACATTAATAATGGCAAGTTATATTGTACAGTATCACTCACCATGAGCTTAAACAATTAGAAGATTGGAAGATTAGTCTGACTAAGGACAATTTAAAAAAAAACATTGGCAATGCCTAAATACAACATGTCGATCAAAACATGTAGAATTATTCCACAATTTCAGTGTCTTTTGAGAAGTGTAACATAATAAAAAAAACTTTGAATTTTACCTAATTTAATGTTCAACTTCATAAAATCCATATTTTCCCATCTCAAGAGAGTAAATAAACAAAATGACTGTAGTAAGTGACTATTAAAGGCCCAGTGCAGCCGATTTATATAAATATAATAATTTATGACTTGTTGGATATCTTAACGCTGTCTGGATTCCGATAGAAATTACACATCACTTTACAAGCCAGCGCAATTGTAACGTCCTGACCAGAGTTCTTATGTGTTTTGCTTGTTTAGTGTTGGTCAGGACGTGAGCTGGGTGGGAATTCTATGTTGTGTGTCTAGTTAGTCTGTTTCTGTGTCCAGCCTAATATGGTTCTCAATCAGAGACAGCTGTCAATCGTTGTCCCTGATTGAGAATCATATATAGGTGGCTTGTTTTGTGTTGGGGATTGTGGGTGGTTGTTTCCTGTCTTTGTGTTTTGTCTGCACCAGCTAGGACTGTGACGGTTAGTTTGTTTTGTCATTTTGTATAGTGTCTTGTTTTGTGTTAATTAAATAATGGAAAATTATCACGCTGCACATTGGTCCTCAGATCCTTCTCGCCTCTCCTCGTCTGAGGAGGAGGACGACTTAGACTGCCGTTACAGAACCACCCACCAAACTCGGACCAAGCAGCGTGAGTACGGGCAGCGACAGCAGCAGCAGCAGCCAACTACACAGGACTCCTGGACATGGGAGGAAATTTTGGAGGGTAAAGGACCCTGGGCTAAGGTTGGAGAGAATCGCCGCTCTCGGGAGGAGATGGAGGCAGCTAAAGCCCAGGAGCGGTGGTATGAGGAGGCAGCACGGAAGCGTGGCTGGAAGCCCGTGAAGAAACCCCAAACATTTCTTGGGGGGGGGTTAAAGGGTAGTGTGGCGAAGGCAGGTAGGAGACCTGCGCCCACTTCCCATGCTTACCGTGGAGAGCGGGAGTACGGGCAGACACCGTGTTATGCGAAAGAGCGCACGGTGTCTCCTGTACGTGTGCATAGCCCGGTGCGGGTTATTCCACCTCCCCGCACTGGCCGGGCTAGATTGAGCATTGAGCCAAGTGCCATGAAGCCGGCTCTACATATCTGGCCTCCAGTACGTCTCCTCGGGCCGGTGTACATGGCACCAACCTTACGCATGGTGTCCCCGGTTCGCCAACACAGCCCAGTGCGGGTTATTCCACCTCCCCGCACTGGACGAGCATTCAACCAGGTAAGGTTGGGCAGGCTCGGTGCTCAAGGGAGCCAGTACGCCAGCACGGTCCGGGATATCCGGCGCCAGATTCCCGCCCCAGCCCAGTACCACCAGTGCCTACACCACGCACCAGGCTTCCAGTGCGTCTCCAGAGCCCTGTTCCTCCTCCACGCACTCTCCCTGTGGTGCGTGTCTCCAGCCCAGTGCCTCCAGTTCCGGCACCACGCACCAAGCCTCCTGTGCGTCTCCAGAGCCCTGTACGTACTGTTCCTTCTCCCCGCACTCGCCCTGAGGTGCGTGCCCTCAGCCCGGTACCACCAGTGCCGGTACCACGCACCAGGCCTATAGTGCGCTTTGAGAATTCAGTGTGCCCTGTTCCTGCTCCCCGCACTAGCCTTAAGGTGCGTGTCTCCAGTCCGGTACCACCAGTTCCGGCACCACGCACCAGGCCTACTGTGCGCTTCAGCAGGTCAGAGTCGGCCGTCTGCCCAACGGCGCCTGCACTGCTCGTCTGCCCAGCGCCGTCTGAGCTGCCTGCACTGCTCGTCTGCCCAGCGCCGTCTGAGCTGCCTGCCTGCCCAGCGCCATCTGAGCCATCCGTCTGCCCAGCGCCGTCTGAGCCATCCGTCTGCCCAGCGCCGTCTGAGCCATCCGTCTGCCCAGCGCCGTCTGAGCCATCCGTCTGCCCAGCGCCGTCTGAGCCATCCGTCTGCCCAGCGCCGTCTGAGCCATCCGTCTGCCCAGCGCCGTCTGAGCCATCCGTCTGCCCAGCGCCGTCTGAGCCATCCGTCTGCCCAGCGCCGTCTGAGCCATCCGTCTGCCCAGCGCCGTCTGAGCCATCCGTCTGCCCAGCGCCGTCTGAGCCATCCGTCTGCCCAGCGCCATCTGAGCCATCCGTCTGCCCAGCGCCATCTGAGCCATCCGTCTGCCCAGCGCCATCTGAGCCATCCGTCTGCCCAGCGCCATCTGAGCCATCCGTCTGCCCAGCGCCATCTGAGCCGCCCGTCTGTCCCGAGCCTTCAGAGCCGCCCGTCTGTCCCGAGCCTTCAGAGCCGTCCGTCAGTCAGGAGCCGCTAGAGCCGTCCGTCAGTCAGGAGCCGCCAGAGCCGCCAGCCAGTCAGGAGCCGCCAGAGCCGCCAGCCAGTCAGGAGCCGCCAGAGCCGCCAGCCAGTCAGGAGCCGTCAGAGCCGCCAGCCAGTCAGGAGCCGCCAGAGCCGCCAGCCAGTCAGGAGCTGCCAGAGCCGCCAGCCAGTCAGGAGTTGCCAGAGCCGCCAGCCAGTCAGGAGCTGCCAGAGCCGCCAGCCAGTCAGGAGCTGCCAGAGCCGCCAGCCAGTCAGGAGCTGCCAGAGCCGCCAGCCAGTCATGAGCTGCCAGAGCCGCCAGCCAGTCAAGAGCCGCCAGCCAGTCAAGAGCCGCCAGCCAGTCAAGAGCCGCCAGCCAGTCAAGAGCCGCCAGCCAGTCATGAGCCGCACTCCAGTCATGAGCCGCCTGCCAGTCATGAGCCGCCCGCCAGTCATGAGCCGCCCTCCAGTCATGAGCCGCCTTCCAGTCATGAGCCACCTTCCAGTCATGAGCCGCCTTCCAGTCATGAGCCGCCTTCCAGTCATGAGCCGCCCTACAGTCATGAGCCGCCCTACAGTCATGAGCCGCCCTACAGTCATGAGCCGCCCTACAGTCATGAGCCGCCCTACAGTCATGAGCCGCCCTACAGTCATGAGCCGCCACTCAGTCCGGAGCTGCCACTCAGTCCGGAGCTGCCACTCAGTCCGGAGTTGCCACTCAGTCCGGAGCTGCCATTAGTCCGGAGCTGCCCCTCTGTCCGGAGTTGCCTCTCTGTCCTGAGCTACCTCTCTGTCCTGAGCTACCTCTCTGTCCTGAGCTACCTCTCTGTCCTGAGCTACCTCCTAAATCATGTGGGGGCCTTGGGGAGGATTCTTAGGCCAAGGTCGGGGGCGAGGGTCGCCACTCAAAGGACGCTAAGGAGGGGGACAAAGACAGTGGTGGAGTGGTGTCCTCGTCCTGCGCCGGAGCCGCCACCGCGGACAGATGCCCACCCAGACCCTCCTCTTGAGTTTTAGGGGTGCGTTCGGAGTCCGCACCTCAGGAGGGGGGTACTGTAACGTCCTGACCAGAGTTCTTATGTGTTTTGCTTGTTTAATGTTGGTCAGGACGTGAGCTGGGTGGGAATTCTATGTTGTGTGTCTAGTTAGTCTGTTTCTGTGTCCAGCCTAATATGGTTCTCAATCAGAGACAGCTGTCAATCGTTGTCCCTGATTGAGAATCATATATAGGTGGCTTGTTTTGTGTTGGGGATTGTGGGTGGTTGTTTCCTGTCTTTGTGTTTTGTCTGCACCAGCTAGGACTGTGACGGTTAGTTTGTTTTGTCATTTTGTATAGTGTCTTGTTTTGTGTTAATTAAATAATGGAAAATTATCACGCTGCACATTGGTCCTCAGATCCTTCTCGTCTCTCCTCGTCTGAGGAGGACGACTTAGACTGCCGTTACAGTAATGTGACTTGCAGGCCTGATGTGGCCTGTAAACCTGATGTGGCCTGTAAACCATGAGATTCCTAACACCACTGTGTTAAAAAAAGCTCTTATGATACATGTAATGTATTGTCATAAATAATAATATTTTAAAGGCCAATAAGTAGTAATGGGAAACTGAGGTGTACCTCTTCGACGCTTTCATCAAAAAAACTGTTAATTACTCAAGCTTTATTATCTGTTCACAATGCACATTAGTGACATCTAGTGGTCAGCAAGAAATAGCAGCATGTGATTATTAGATGTAAAAAAAAAAATCTGTTTTCCTCAAAACTCCGTGGCGCAGCAGTAAGTAGTTGGCCTTAGTAACCTATAATCAGTTTGAATACCCATTACGCATCATGCTTTCCTTTTTTGCCTTTACTAGTTTAATATTTTTCAAAAACGGAATCTGTAGCATTATTTAGGAGGCTTAAGACAGAAGCTTATACTATACTAAATAAAACAAATTATTTGAACAATAGTGCAAAACGCGTGTGAAGTCCGAAGGTTACGTATGTAACCACGGTTATGTGAGCTATTGGATCACACCAATATGGATACATTCCCAGTAATAATTTCATATTAGTCCCGTGTACCAGGGAGTGCTGTGGCTGACCCCCTTAAATAGCTGCCGCCGCACTACTTCCACCTTGTGTCCTTTTCGAGGCGCCATAGATCACCGACAAAGAGGATTGGAGTGATCCAGTAGCTCACATAACCGTGGTTACATACGTAACCTTCGCTATTTAGCACTATAGTGGATCACTCCAATATGGCATCACAATACCAGATGAATCGATGATCTAGGTAAGGGCCAGACAAAGAGCAAAGTCCCGTAGGACTGAGCTCAGGGCAGTGATAGTTGCTATGTCCCTCCATTCCCACTCAGGGAAGCGGAGACAACCCCCAGCACAGCTGTTCTGACCTCATTGGCAGGGGCAACAATGACTTGATAGTACCTAGAAAAAGGTGCTGGACGATGCCCAACTGACAGAGGCAAAGTGCCCACGATGTAACTACTCCTCTAGTAGAATATGCCACTACAGCAGAAGGCAGAGGCCGGCTGGCCAGCCGATATGCTGTAGTAAGTGTCCACAGTACAATGTGAGAGTGTTTGTATCAATAGGCTCTGGCCCAGAACTCTCTCACCATAGCAAACGAATAGCCGATCAGACTGTCGTATTGCCTGTGTGTAATGTAAGTGTCCAAGGCCCTGACCCAGGCAGAGCACACTTGGGGGGAAAAACACCCAGCTCACCCGCAGCCGCGGGACAAATGTAAGGGCCGGGTAACGTCTGTCAAACAGGACATTTGGCAAGAATGAGAGGTTAAGATGGAGGGTGCTCACTGAAAAGGCATGAAGTTTACTCACCCTCTTAGTGGAGGTAATAGCCAACAGCAATACCACCTTCATGAATAGGTGCTTCAAAGTCATCAACTCTAAGGGCGGCTTAGCAAGTGCTGACAGCACCACGTCAACGTTCCAGTTTGGCACCGAGCGGGCCATTTTTGGAGATAGACGTCGAACTCCCTTCATAATTTGGAGAGCAACGGCTAGCCAGCCATTGGTTCCTCTTGGCCTCATGGCAGGCCAAGATAGCTTCTAAATACACTCTCAACGTGGAAGCCGCTCGGCCTGCATCAAGCAGTGACCGTAAAACCGTTTTCACATATAGCTCTCAAACCAGGTACAAATTATGCCCCACCAAATTTGATATGACGCATATCGGGAGCCCTAAAATCTCTGCAGTGGACTCTGATTAAGGTCACCCCTTTTAACAGGAAGGAGCAGAATAGCCACTTTGATAGGGTCCTCATGCACTCATCACCAACAATTGACGGGGTCTGTGATTGTTTTGGGTGCCGTGGGAGTTGAGCCATCGTTGGAGTGGCCTAATGGAGAATGCCCAGCGGAACCAACAGTGACGCCACCGTCAGTCGGCCGAGTAACTGTTGGCACTCTAACACCGGCATGGCTCGTCCGAAACGTTTGAGGTAGGATTTTGTTACTTTTACCTGAGGGAGACGTGCCCTCATTAGAGTCGAGTCAATGGACGCCATAAGGTAGATCACCTTCCGTGAGGGGTTCAGGTGACTCTTCACCTCATTTAGTGTGAGGCCCATAACTCGAATGTGTTTCAAGAGGGTCCTCGTGTCTGTTGTGGCCTGTTGCCTGGATGGGGCAGACTACCCAATCATCCAGGTAAGGCAGTTACTCCTCCAGTAGAATGTGCCACCACAACAAAAGCAAAGGCCGGTGGGCCAGCTGAAATGCTGTAGTAACTGTGTCCACCATGCAATGTGAGAGTCCGGCAGATAGGCCCTGGCCAAAAACTCTCTCACCAGAGTTAACAAAAATTGATAAACTTTTGTATTGCCTGCGGTTGTGAAAAGTGTCCATTGCCCTAGCCGGGCACAACACACTGGGGGAAGCCCGTAGTTTACCCGCAACAGCGAGAGAGGTGTGTGTGGAATGTTCAGAATTCAGAATGTTTCGCTCTCTGAAAAGTAGGGTTGATCCGAGTGATCTAACAACAGCAGTCAAGCACCCAAGCTAACTGGCTAATGTTTGCTAGCTTGCTAGCTACTTCCAGACACAAATGAGAGAACAGCTCACTCTGACAATTTTACTTGCCCTAGCAGAGCTGTTTAGGCAGTTTTTATATTATCCAGAGCATTGGTGACTGCAACTGTGCTGCTAGCAACAATTTAATTACGCTTTTTTGCCAACGTTTACTGACACCGGCCATATTCAACTGGTGTTGAACATTTGGAAATTTGTCAGTTATTCTGCGCTCTTTCACACACAGACGAGAGTGCTCTGAAATCGGAGTAGCTCGCCAGAGCGAATTTACCAGCTACGTCTATTGACAGTTGTCGCAATGACAGCATAAACATTATTTTGAAATAGTTACTTACATAGTGGAGTCTTTTGTTTAGACACGTAGCTAGCGAACTAAACAATGAACCATAATCCCAACTCATAACGTTACTACATTGCATGAATCTACAGGTAGCTAACCAACCAGGTTCAATGTTAGCTAGCTAACATTAGGCTATAACTAGCAATGCAAATGGCTCTGAAATACAAATAATATTACTACACAGATATTACACGTAACGTTAGCTAACTAGCCAGCCAGCTAGCAGTATACTTTAACCTGAAATGAAAACAACTTTCTGACTAAATTAGAACATAACTATAGTAAACACAGCTAAACACGGACAACCTCAGTGTAATAGAGCTGAGATGTGAGTTTCCAAGGGAAACTATGATAGTTACTGTCTGTACCGCCAGAGCAAAACATACACAGTCTCCCGATCTTGCAGGGTAGGCGCGGTCCCCGAACCTAAAGGCTATAACCGGGAGGGTTCCGGTGGACAGACAAGTCACACGGACAACTAAGACAAACACTCAGCGACACAATACTGGTAGACCAAACCGAGTATCGCCCAGGTTGGTACACTGTCACAAGTAATAAAAACAAGACGAAACCCAAACGAGATGGCATAAACCAAAACGAGTGGGGGGACAGCAGAGCACCCTGATGGAGATGCTAGCTAGCTGCTCCAAGCTATTGAATAGCTGCAGGTTTACTTCTGCGCATATACACTCTAACATCGAGCTCTTACCAAGCGAAGAGGTGGAATTAGTATGGCGGGAACTATTTAAGGGGGTCTGTCGCAGCACTACCTTGTACACAGGACTAATCTGAAATTATTGCTCGTAATGCTTGCTCCGAGGTGGAAGGTGGATCGCAGTGGAGAAGGTGGAAAGCTTCAAGTTCCTTGGCGTACACATCACTGACAAACTGAAATGGTCCACCCACACAGACAGTTTTGTGAAGAAGGCGCAACAGCACCTCTTCAACCTCAGGAGGCTTAAGAAATTTGGTTTGACACCTAAAACCCTCACAAACCTTTACAGATGCACAATTGAGAGCATCCTGTAGGGCAGTATCACAGCCTGGTACGGCAACTGCACCTCCCATAACCGCAGGGCTCTCCAGAGGGTGGTGCGGTCTGCCCAACGCATCACCAGGGGCAAACTACCTGCCCTCCAGGACACCTACAGCACCCATTGTCACAGGAAGGCTAAAAAGATGATCAAGGACAACATCCATCTGAGCCACTGCCTGTTCATCCTGCAATCATCCAGAAGGTAAGGTCAGTACAGGTGCATCAAAGCTGGGACCGAGAGCTTCTGGAAGGATACCATATTGGAGTGATCCAATATAGTGCTACATAATCAGTGGCACATTTGAAGATCAGGAAGTGGCGTTTAGCCATCGTGCTTCATGGAAGAGTTTTTTAAAACATTTTAGCTAGTCTAGGAAATGGCGTCGCAGGCTGCGACCAACATTCCATCACATGGAGTGTAGTCCAGCTATCTGCTAATGACAGACCTCTGTGACAAACCTGTATTCATGGGGCCTCCCAAGTGGCTAGAGGCGTATCACAACCGGCCGTGATCGGGAGTCCCATAGGGTGGCACACAATTGGCCCAGCATCGCCCGGGAGGGTTTGGCCGGGGAGCCTTTACTTGGCTCATCACGCTCTAATGACTCCTTGTGGCGAGCCGGGCGCCTGCAGGCTGACCCGGTCGTCCGTTAAACGGTGTTTCCTCCCGACACATTGGTGCGGCTGACTGCCGGGTTACGCGGAAGCGCGGTTTGGCGAATCATGTTTTGGAGGACAAATGACTCAACCTTCACCTCCCTAGCCCATAGGGGAGTTGCAGCGATGAGACAAAATCGAAATTGGGGAGAAAACGGGAGGAAAATACAATGTTTTAAAAGAACAATTGACTCTATTCATGACTCATGAACATACATGCAACTAGCAAACGTACTGTACAATGCTCCTCATGTCACTCATTATTGAACATCAAATTTGAACAGTCATGCTATAGCTAGCATTAGATGCTATCTGTTAGCTAACCATCTTTTAGCATAAGCCTAGCCCTAGATGACACGGAAATAGGATCATCATTTAATTAGATGACAGACTACGATCATGATCCTCCTTGGAATAGCGATTAGTGCAGTTAAATCCTTAACAAGCCATGTCTGCCCTTGCTATCAAAACTGTATCCACTATCCAAAGAACAAACACTGGAAAGAAGTGCGATCATAAACATAGCTCTGATAGTTTTTATATCAGCCCGTAGGGAAGGAGGAGACTGGAACAGTGTAATGACCATATAATATTCTCTCTCTTCTTCTCTACACAGGAATGTGACGTCAAAACTAGCTACAGGTAGCACCTAAATTATCCTCAACTTCATCTGTGTGCGATTTTAAAGTAATTGGTTCAAGGACATACGTCGAGTGAAATAGAAGCAAGTATTCGTGCATGATTGTGTTCTAAAAAAAATTATATCCATGAACATTGACCACAAAGATTACCATACTCCCATTGACTAAAATGGGGGATCCTCTTTTCTGGAAACAATTGTATGGAGCTATCGTTAGGATCATCGGAAAAGCCATGCGTGAAACATGAAACGTAAATATGAAATGTCATCTGTGAACATACAAACACCATGTTATGATTACGGACTAACATTTTAGGCTTGAACACATTTTGTGTTGCAATTCTGAGGGACAATAATAGCTTTCAGAGTTTTGGCAGTTTCATCTCACCAACAAAAAGAGTTGTTGGATATCCAGCGCAAGTCTAGATAGCGCTAGCTGTATTATGCCTACAACAGTGAAGTTTCAGTCTGCTAGGTGTATCTCTAGAGCATGGGCATATCTCTGGGTGATGTGGACATCCCCATTCATGCACCTTATCAAAATATGACTAATTCAATATTGGGCTCTGTCTGCAATCATAACCAGTTGTATCTACTGTACCAGGAATAATGAAACATAGAATAATAATGGAAGTTTGGTGAGTTTATGAATGATGTATGACCACTCAAAATATTTTTTATATAGAATATTTTTATTTTTATTTCATCACTAAAAATCTTGCCAAAGCATTTTCTGTAGGACAGGTTAATATGAATGTAAAATAATTTGATATGATTTATATGAACCGAGTCATGAACATAATGTATGGACTTTGAAATGAACAACAGAGAAGTTATGCTATTCTGGCAAAAGCTTATTCCCACACTTTAGAATAACACTGTTGCAGTGGTTTTAGGTCTCCGTATAGGTTATTCCCTCCATCGCGACACTGCTGCACAGTTGAAGAGCTTGTGATCTCCATGCAGCACCATAGCACCATACGCCTTCGGAAATGCACCCTTCAGACTCAGAAGATGCCCTTCTGGAGGCATGTAGCCATAGAGTCATTATACCCTAATGTAGGCCTATTTGCCTACTAGCCAAATGAAATGCAGAGCATGCATGCTGCATGCAACTCGTCATTCCAACATTGTTGCATCGGCTCCTGCCACGCCCTCTACTTCTCATCCTGTGACTCCCTAACCTGCCGCCACTGCCCCAGTGCTCTCTCCCTCTCTCTCTCTGTGTGGGTGTATGTGATTGTGTGAGTGGAGACAGGTGTGCTGGAGGCAGTATGGATCCCCTGCAACCTGTTCCATAATCAAGACCTCTACAAATACTCAGCCCTGCCACTTCCACGCTGCCAGATCGTAGCATCTGCTCAGTATTTCTGAATTTCAAGCCGTTTGTTCCTGCTTAGATCTTGTTATCTTGTTCCGCCAGTTTTTCCCTAGCCTGACGCTGCTTTTCTCTCTGCCACAGTTCCGTCTGCTCTGGCTCTGACTCTGGTCCCTGTCTCCAGTCCCTCGTCTCGTCAGTCCTGCTTCCCTGCCCTGGACCCCTTCTCTACTGCTTCCTTGGAATCTGCTCTGGACCTGCTTACCCTGCCCATACTCCCCTTGCCCCAGCCTCAGCCTCAGTTCTGGGTTCCCTGCTACCCGCCAGAGATTCCCATGACCTGCACCCCCCCCCCCCGCTTTTCAATAAATACCTTAGTTACGTTACACCTGTCTCCTCGTCTGAGTCTGCACTTGGGTTCAGCTGCTCTGCCCCATCTAACAAATACATTTGGACATTTAATTAATCGATCATACAGTTCAGTCAGTCAGTATGTAATCCATTCAATCATTTGTCTGAGTTGCAAAAGGAACTAATTCAAAGAGAATAGAACAGTCTTATCCATTTGTGTATTGAAATTATCTAAATTCTCCAAAGTTCTGTAGCCTATCCCCTAATTTCATGTTTAATTTAGGTCTATCCAATAGGTCTTCAACTTGTGGAATTGCAATTCAGGCTATAATTTTGTGTACTGGTGTCTTGCGGAATAATTTTTTAACCCTATTTGTGTTTTATAACAGTTTTTATTATAGGGCTCCCCTTAAAAAGATACCTTTGCTGACAGGCCTCTAAATAAAATGTAAGCAAACTAGTTGAGGAAGCATGGGCAGTGGCTGATTAAAAAAGATCTGGCAATAAGAATAGGCTACAGATAGTCTTAACCATTTGGGAACCCTTGGCTATTTCGCTAAGGACAGGTTATAGCCAAGACTTAATCAATATTTTCTTTAGTCTCATTTATTGATATGGATATAGCCTCTGCGTGATGGGGTTGTGCAACACAAATTGCTATAACAAGCCTACATACAGAGTGGAATTTACTAATACCACAGTCAAAGTGCCTAATATAAGGCCTGCAGTCCGTGCTCACAAAAAACTGTAAAAAGTTATGCAATTATACGGCCATTAAATAACACACAATGGCATGACATATTTAGATAGTTGAATAGGCCCAGCCTAAATCATATTTCATTTATATTTTGCAACTCTAGACAAAGGCTCTCCTGTGTCTTCATCATTCTCACACAAGTCATTTGCCGAAGGCCCAAGCCTGTTCTACGCCGCCTACTGGTATAACGTCGTTATTGAATGCTGTTCTAAATCAAACTCTAGACTTTTATTTTGGAAATGAAACCGGGAAGCCGCAAAGCAACTCTAACGTCTGGGCTAGAGTTGCTTGATTGACTAGCTAACTTCGACTAGCTACGTTCCGTTCATGTCCTTTGCAGATACCACATTACTGACAAAAGTTTGTATGTATAAAAAAGATTGTTCATTCATAGTCGTATCACATTTACAGATCTAATTTCATGTTTACGTTTCACGCATGGCTTTTCTTACGATCCTAACAATTTACGTAAGGATTTCCTTACGATACGTACGTTCAATCTTTTGGCAGCTCCCTCACTCCATACAATTGCCTGCAGTACCGCAGTCAACCTTGAACTTGAAATCCTCAATGTGAAGGGGCAGTCGTTCTCCTCTTGTGGTTTCACATAAAACTATTTTCAAAAGTGTGCCTTCAATGGGACCCTCCCATCTCTGATTGTTCCATAGTTCCCTACTCTACCTGCTTAACTACCAGTCAGGTGAAATTCTGGTACAAAATCCTAACTGCATATTTGTAAGTACGGTGTCCAGCAGAGGTTGATGTTTGAAAGCAGCTTGGGAATCGAAGAAACCACAACAAAATCAGTGGGATTTCACATTTTGCAACACGCGGTTTGATAAATCACGTCATCAAACGAAGCTTTGGACTTCATGAAATACTTCTGATGAAGTGATACAGAAATCGGCACACTGCTTCGAAGTTGTCTGCTTAGCGATTTCCACACATGCCTCGGAGCTCTGGTATCAAACGTAACATCACTACTATTAAGGCTGGCGGAACTGTTCATAGAGGGTTCTATGAAGAACCCTCCAAAGATAAAATGGTTCTCGGTAGAACCCTTCCTAAGTGATTCTAGGACAAACCTTTAAATGATAACGTGGTTCTTGGTAGACCCTTCATAGAAGGTTCTAGGTAGAACCATATACAGGGGGTTCTTTGACAAACCCTACATAGATGGTTCTAGATAGAATCCTCTGCAACCCTGTGTGTGTGTCTGTGTGTGCGTTCCTGTGTGCGTTTGTATTGGAATTAGTATAGCCCCACTTGTTCTGAACACATGTCATTATTGTAGTGATGGTCAGCTCAATGGGCCGTGAACGCAGCCAAGCCCAGCTGTGTGTGCGTGTGCATGTGCGTGTGTGTGTGTGTGTGAGTCTGTGCCTGTGTGTGCATCCGCGTGCGTGTGTGATGGTGAATGAAAGTACAGTATATTAGTTTGGGTACAGTACATGCTACAGGATAGGAGATCACGTCTGTTGTTTATCTAAAATAAAATGGAGTTTCTAAAATGGTGGCTCTGGATTCAGAGGCCTTACAATACCAAATGATGCACTTTATTGTTAATTTGGAGCTTTACTGCCCGCCATCATAAATATGCCATATTGTACATAGGTAAATATTGTTTGCTGTGTACTGTGTGTTGTATTACAGTTGGCCTTTTCTTGGTCCTAAGAGACAGTTGAGGATACATGGTGTGAAGAGCAGAGGAGGTTTGTTACACCCTGATCTGTTTCACCTGTCTTTGTGTTTGTTTACACCCGCACCAGGTGTCTCCCATCTCCCCTCATTATCCCCTGTGTATTTATACCTGCGTTTTCTGTTTGTCTGTTGCCAGTTTGTCTTGTCAAGTCCCACCAGTGTGTTTCTGTGTGCTTGTTTTTCTTAGTCTTCCCAGTTCTGGTCTGCCTGTCCTGATACTGTGTTAGGTTGCTATAGAGGTGTTGTTTTGCATTTCATTTGTGCAATACTCAAGAAAGAATATGATGTTGAACTTAAAATAACTACTTCAAAACCTTAAGAGTATTTGGAGTATAAGTCATATTGAAAATGTTTTCTCAAGTACCAACTGAACATGACACTTATGTGAAAACACAGGCTTTACAGTTGAAGTCGGAAGTACACCAAATACATTTACACTCAGTTTTTCACAATTCCTGACATTTAATCCTCATAAAAATTCCCTGTTTTAGGTGTTAGGATTACCACTTTATTTTAAGAATGTGAAAGTTCAGAATAATAGTAGAGAGAATGATTTATTTCAGCTTTTATTTCTTTCATCACATTCCCAGTGGGTCAGAAGTTTACATACACTCAATTAGTATTTGGTAGCATTACCTTTAAATTGTTTAACTTGGGTCAAATGTTTCGGGTAGCCTTCCACAAGCTTCCCACAATAAGGTGGGTGAATTTTGGCCCATTCCTCCTGACAGAGCCGGTGTAACTGAGTCAGGTTTGTAGGCCTTGCTCGCACATGCTTTTTCAGTTCTGCCCACAAATGTTCTATAGGATTGAGGTCAGGGCTTTGTGATGACCACTCCAATACCCTGACTGTGTTGTCCTTAAGCCATTTTGCCACAACTTTGGAAGTATGCTTGGGGTCATTGTCCATTTGGAAACCCATTTGCGACCAAGCTTTATTTTCCTGACTGATGTCTTATAATGTTGCTTCAATATATCCAGATAATTTTCCTTTCTCATGAAGCCATCTATTTTCTGACGTGCACCAGTCCCTCCTGCAACAAAGCACATGATGCTGCCACCCCCGTGCTTCACGGTTGGGATGGTGTTCTTCGGCTTGCAAGCCTCCCCCTTTCCACTCCAAACATAACAATGGTCATTATGGCCAAACAGTTCTATTTTTGTTTCATCAGACCAGAGGACATTTCTCCAAAAAGTACGATCTTTGTCCCCATGTGCAGTTGCAAACCGCAGTCTGGCTTTTTTATGGCAGTTTTGGAGCAGTGGCTTTTTCTTTGCTGAGCGGCCTTTCAGGTCATGTCGATATGGGACTCGTTTTACTGTAGATATAGTTACTTTTGTACCTGTTTCCTCCAGCATCTTCACAGGGTCCTTTGCTGTTGTTCTGGGATTGATTTGCACTTTTCGCACCATCATCTCTAGGAGTCAGAATCCGTCTCCTTCATGAGCGGTATGACGGCTGCGTGGTACCATGGTGTTTATACTTGCGTACTATTGTTTGTACAGATGAACGTGGTACCTTCAGGCGTTTGGAAATTGCTCCCATGGATGAACCAGATTTGTGGAGGTCTATCATTTTTTCTGAGGTCTTTTATGATTTCTTTTGATTTTCCCATGATGTCAAGCAAAGAGACACTGAGTTTGAAGGTCGGCCTTGAAATACATCCACAGGTACACCTCCAATTGACTCAAATTATGTCAATTAGCCTATCTGAAGCTTCTAAGCCATGACATCATTTTATGGAATTTCCCAAGCTGTTTAAAGGCATAGTCAACTTAGTGTATGTAAACTTCTGACCCATTGGAATTGTGATACAGTGAATTATAAGTGAAATAATCTGTCTGTAAACAATTGTCGGAAAAATTACTTGTGTCATGCACAAAGTAGATTTCCTAACCGACTTGCCAAAACTATAGTTTGTTAACAAGAAATTTGTGGAGTGGTTGAAAAATGAGTTTTAATGACTCCAACCTAAATGTACGTAAACTTCCGACTTCAACTGTAAGTATATTTAAAACACAATACTTTTAGACTTTTACTCAAGTAAAAGGAAACCGCAAGTGTGAATGAGAGTGTGAGTGTGTTTTTTGAGATATGACTTTTCAGAGAAGTGCTAGATGTCACTTTTATGCCGATGCTCTCTGAGAGGCCAAAGTTGCAAAGCCAGAGGCTTTTTGTGAAAGTGTGTGTGTGTGTAGTGTTTGTGTGCATTAATGTGCGTGTGTGTGAGTCCGCATCTGCATGTGTATGCACGTACGTTTGTGTGTGTGTGTGTATGTGCAGAACTCCCAGGAAGGCACGGGGCAGGCTGACCCTGAGCGTGAAGACGCAAGAACACAGCAAGCTGAGAGGGATAATGTGGCCTGCCAGGCAGATCCACTCATTATGGGGTGATGCCACTTTAGAGGAAAGTACAAAGACTTAAACTGTGGGTTGCCGTGCCATGTTCTGTTCTGCTCTCTAAGACTGCAGGCCTGAAAGCTGTTGATATAACCCCCCACACTGGTGGAAGAGGAGGAGAGAGGGGAAAGGAGAGTAGAGAGGAGTGTATCTCTCTCTGGGGCTACCTTTCCCCTTGAGAGAGTTTGGGGGACAGGATGTGTGTATGCATACCTTACATGTGTGCATGCGTCTGTCTGTGTGTGTTCACGCCTGAGTTTGTGTTTCTGTGCATTTGTGTGCGTGGGTGTGTTTGAGTGTGTCCATGCTCTTTTGTCTGTGTGTGAGGGCGTGATCCCCTGATTCAGCTTCAGAGATCAGTCAGGAAATTGAGTCCAGTATAAAGTATTGGATGAGGCTTGGCCCTAGGGGCACATCGAACGTGCCCTGAGTGCTCTGGGTCTCAATGTCAAACACAGGTCTACAGTCAGAACCCTCCCTTATCCAATAGCTCACCGCTTCCTCATTCATTGCATGGATCCAGTGTCTCAGGTCTCAGATAGCTGATGTGGTGTGTGTTTGTGCACATGTGTGTGTTCGCGAAAGTCCGAAACGTACATATGTGAGTGTGTGTACGTGCGTATGCCCGTGCTGTGTGTGTGTGTGTTTGCCTGCATGCGCATGTGAGTGTGTGTTTGCAAAGGTGTGTGTGTGTGAGCCTGCCGTGTGTATGTGTTGTTATGGTGGTGTTTGAACAGTGGAGCAGGAGAAGCAGCTTGCCTCTCCATAGACAAACATTGGCAGTAGAACGGCCTTACCGAAGAACTCAGTGACTTTCAACGTGGCAGCGTCATAGGATGCCACCTTTTCAACAAGTCAGTTTGTCAATTATCTGTCCTGCTAGAGTTGACCTTGTCAACTGAAAGTGCTGTTACTGTGAAGTGGAAACGTCTAGGAGCATCAATGGCTCAGTCGCAAAGTGGTAGGCCGCACAAGCTCACAGAACGGGACCACCGAGTGCTGAAGCGTGTAGCGTGTAAAAATTGCCTGTCCTCGGTTGCAACACTCACTACCGAGTTCCAAACTGCCTCTGGAAGCAAAGTCAGCACAAGGACTGTTCATCTGTAATTTCATGAAATGGGTTTCCATGGTCAAGCAGCAGCTCACGAGCCTAAGATCACCATGCGCAATACCAAGCGTAAGTGGGAGTGGTGTAAAGCTTGCCTCCATTGGACTCTGGAACA
This sequence comes from Salvelinus namaycush, assembly GCF_016432855.1. Classification (NCBI taxonomy): domain Eukaryota; kingdom Metazoa; phylum Chordata; class Actinopteri; order Salmoniformes; family Salmonidae; genus Salvelinus; species Salvelinus namaycush. The sequence continues at coordinate 33,426,762 of NC_052312.1, forward strand.
GCGGAAACGCATTCTCTGAAGTGATGAATCACGCTACACCATCTGGCAGTTCGACGGACTAATCTGGGTTTGGCGGATGCCACGAGAACACGAACCTGCCCAAATACATAGTGCCAACTGTAAAGTTTGGTGGTTGAGGAATAATGGTCTGGGGTTGTTTTTCAGGGTCCGGGCTAGGCCCATTAGTTCCAGTGAAGTCAAAGCTTAATGCGACAGCATACAATGACATTCTATACAATTCTTCCAACTTTGTGGTAACTATTTGGGGAAGGCCCTTTTTACTGTTTCAGCATGACAATGCCCCCGTGCACAAGGCGAGGTCCATACAGAAATGGTTTGTCGAGATCGGTGCGGAAGAACTAGACTGGCCTGCACAGAGCCCTGAACTCAACTCCATCGAACAACTTTTGGATGAATTGGAATACCGATTGCAGCCAGTCAGTGTAATCACCCAACATCAGTGCCCACCTCACTAATGCTCTTGTGGCTGAATGGAAGCAAGTCCCCGCTGCACTGTTCTAACATCTAGAGGAAAGGCTTCCCAGAAGAGTGGAGGCTGTTATAGCAGCAAAGGGGGGACCAACTCCATAATAATGCCCATGATTTTAGAATGAGATGTTCGACGAGTAGTGTTCACATACTTTTGGTCATGTAGTGTATCTTAAGGTTTTGTTATTTTTGTAGTAACATTAGAGATACAATAGACATATGCACTGAATTTCCATTACACTCACAACATCCAGTATATACAAGACATTCATTTACTGTTATTTAGAGTAGTCATCTTTAATATCCATAATAAAAATGAAATAAATAATGGTACACATTCAGGTAAGTATTTACAGTAGCGTATTACTACAGAGAAAATTGTTGACTAACTTTAACCAATTACCCATCATTACAGGAGTGGAATTGTGATGAATATGTGTAAATTAATGATAAAAGTGTCTGTTAAATGGCATACATATAACGACTAGTAGAGAATATCCTAATTTAAATCACCATCATATATTTTCCATAGATTATTGTTTTAAACATTTTAAATATCTGAAATATCACAACATTGTACTAAAATATTACTGATAGCAAGTTGTATGTACTGTTTAATGACTTTGTACATTTTATGCTGCGAGCTTAAACATGAAAATACATTGACAATATGACTTTAATGAGTGAATACGGAAAATATAATGGCCCGCTTGGACAGATCACAGATCACTGACCTGATCACTCCGCTTGTATCCCTCCACCGTTGCCAAAATGAACAATTGCCTGTGTTGTGACGTTGTATTGATTAATGTGACGACTGCTGTTCATCGAATGATTAACTGTTTATAATTACGTGATTAAGTAAATCAGGTAATTATTACCTCAGTAACCTGGGGCACCATGGGAAAGTTTGGTTTTATTGAGTTTCTATTTTCCAAATTAACTCAAATAATATCAGAATATTGATTTTACAACAATTGCAAATTAATCAATTTCCTCTACAGTCTCATGCTGAACGTCGCATAATCTAGGAATCTGCACAAACCCGAGTTACACTAAATAAGTCCGTACCACACCAATTGAGTTGATCATTTATTTACTGACAAGCTAAAATTATAATATAAGATACACATCAACAAACACACAGTCTAGGCTATTGATTAGAACTTAGTACAATGAAACAGGTCCCTAGCGTGCCAACACAATATGACACGTGCTACACAAAATTGGGATTTAAAAAGAGAGAGAAAGAGAGAAAAGCACACTTGGGTACATTTGTAAACTATGCTTAGTTTATCCCTAATCTTCCTGCTGCTCTTATGGGAGAGAATATAATGATGTAATTACGTGTCAAAGGTCTCCGATGGGGTATCTCCTCGTGGACCAAGTTCCTCCTTCTCCTCTGATGGTGTTACTTCTGTTGTTACCGGGTGTAACTCTTAAATTGTCCACACGATGTCAATGTCCTTTCTCTTAGTGGTCTGTTTCCTCACCCTCGTTCTGAAAGGGGGTCTTCTGAGTACGGTCAGCCGGGTAGCTCAGGGCTCCAGTGTAGGACTGAAAGCAGTGTAGAAACACAATTCCTTGGATAGTGGTAACCGGGTGGTCCTGCTTGAGTTCACCCTCTTAGACACAGCTACTCATCTGTAGCATAGATTGTTAAAAGGTTCCTTTGTCTTCTTCAACCTCATGTTGCATTTTTGGTTTGCGACTACCTCAGAGCTTGGCTGTAGCTCGTGGTTGCCTAGTCTGATATGTTAATTCTTAACTTACATGTTTTATACCCTCGGGTCAGAAAGGGGTGTTTCCGTCTTTAACCTTTACTTCATACCCATCCCGGATCCGGGAGCATCCTCATCAAAAAAGCTGACTAGCATAGCCTAGCCTAACGGGACAGGGATATCATATAATATAATTTCATGAAATCACAAGTCCAATACAGCAAATGAAAGATAAACATCTTGTGAATCCTACCATCATTTCCGATTTTTTAAATGTTTTACAGCGAAAACACAATATGTATTTATATTAGCTAACCACAATAGCCAAACACACAACGGCATATTTTCACCATGTTTCCACCGCATTGGTAGCCTTCACAAAACTTACAAATAGAGATAAAATTAATCACTAACCTTGAACAACTTCATCAGATGACAGTCTTATAACATCATGTTATACAATACATTTATGTTTTGTTCGAAAATGTGCATATTTATAGCTACAAATCCTGGTTTTACATTGCAGCCACCATCACAAATAGCACCAAAGCAGCCAGAATAATTACAGAGAGCAACGTAAAATACATAAATACTCATCATAAAACATTTATGAAAAATACATGGTGTACAGCAAATGAAAGATAAACATCTTGTGAATCCAGCCAATATTTCCGATTTTTTAAGTGTTTTACAGCGAAAACACAATATATATTTCTATTAGCTCACTACAGTAGCCAAACACACAACGCAATTTACTCCCCGCCAAAATAGCTTGCACAAAACCGACAAAATAGAGATAAAATTAATCACTAACATTGAACAACTACATCAGATGACAATCTTATAACATCATGTTATACAATACATTTATGTTTTGTTCGAAAATGTGCATATTTAGAGCTGCAAATCGTGGTTATACATTGTGAATACGTAGCAACGATTCACCAGAATGTCCAGAGATATTTTGGACACTCACCTAATCTGACCAAGGAACTCATCATAAACTTTACATAAAAATACTTGTTGTATGGCAAATGAAAGATACACTGGTTCTTAATGCAACTGCTGTGTTAGATTTTTTAAAATAACTTTACCACAACATAACAACACATTTTGTGTAGCACGCGTTATTGTGAGACAGCGCTCACCAACACGGCGGAGAATAGGAGTCAACATATTACACAGAAATACGAAATAACATCATAAATGTTGTCTTACTTTTGCTGTTCTTCCATCAGAATGTTATGCAAGGAGTCCTAGGTCCAGAATAAATCGTTGTTTGGTTTTAGAATGTCCTTTTCTTCTGTCGAATTAGCAACTTTGGCTAGCCATGTCGAGCTCACGTGTCCATCATCTCTTGACGCATGGAACGAAAAATTCCAAAATTTCCAATAAACGTTGAATAAACTGATCAAACTCGGTTGACAAATCCTACTTTATGATGTTTTTCTCATATGTATCAAATAAAATCAGAGCCGGAGCAATTCGCCGTGTATACCGAACGCTCTTCAGAAGACAATGTCGAGGTTCCCCGCGCGCCGTCGAAAACAAACAAAATACCGGACCTGCCACTCCAAAAGCTCTTATTCGGCCTCAGATCAAGCTAGACACCCCATTCAACCGTCCACTGCCTGTTGACATCTAGTGGAAGGCGTATGAAGTGCATACATATCGATAAATAAAAGCAGTGAATAGGCAGTGAAAACAGCGCCGCCCTATTGACAAGAAGTTAAAGGGCAAGTTCTCTGGGCGTCGCTAGTTATGAGGCAAGGTCTGGATTTGACTCAGATCCAATTTAGACAACTAACTTCACACTTCGTCTTTACAAAACATTCTCTTTGATCTGGACATTTTCCACAAAACATACAGTATGCGAACATCAGGTACATATTGTAAAAACTCTTCAAGTTACAATGTTTTCGTAATTACGTTGTCATTTAACTTTGAATAACATAACAAAAATGACATTCATTTTCATATTCCGTCTATCGTTTTGGCTGATGAAATATCAGGTCATTTATTGCATGTTACTGTTCTGAGGTAGATTCTTCATAGGCCCATCATACATTCCATTCCTCCACAGTGAGAGGACAAAGGGATTTTGTATGCTGCTTTAAGATTTGCAATGGGCGTGAGGTCATAAAACCCCCCACCTCCATTACTCTCGGTCTCTCCCCCTCAAGTCAAACATCAAATCAAATCAAATTTTATTGGTCACATACACATGGTTAGCAGATGTTAATGTGAGTGTAGCGAAATGCTTGTGCTTCTAGTTCCAACAGTGCAGTAATATCTAACAAATAATCTAACAATTCCCAACAACTACCTAATACACACAAATCTAAAGAGGTGAATGATAATATGTCATATAAATATATGGATGAGCGATGGCCGAGAGGCATAGGCAAGATGCAGTAGATGGTATAAAATGCAGTATATACATGTGATATGAGTAATGTAAGATATGTAAACGTTATTAAAGTGCCATTATTTAAAGTGACTAGTGATCAATTTATTAAAGTGTCCAGTTATTGGGTCTCAATGCAGTATATACATGTGATATGAGTAATGTAAGAAATGTAGACATTATTAAAGTGGCATAATTTAGAGTGGCATTGTCTAAAGTGACTAGTGATCAATTTATTAAAGTGTCCAGTGATTGGGTCTCAATGTAGGCAGCAGCCTCTCTGAGTTAGTGATTCCTATTTAACAGTCTGATGGCCTTGAGATAAAAGCTGTTTCTCAATCTCTCTGTCCCAGCTTTGATGCACCCGTACTGACCTCACTTTCTGGATGATAGCAGTGTGAACAGGCAGTGGCTCTTGTGGTTGTTGTCCATGATGATCTTTTTGTCCTTCCTGTGACATCGAGTGTTGTAGGTGTCCTGGAGGGCAGGTAGTTTGGTCCACTGTCTGTGTGGGTGGACCATTTCTCCACTGCTGACCCCTCGATGTGGATAGGGGGGTGCTCCCTCTTCTGTTTACTGAAGTCCACGATCATCTCCTTTGTTTTGTTGACGTTGAGTAAGAGGTTGTTTTCCTGACACCACACTCCGAGTGCCCACACCTCCTCCCTGTAAGCTGTCTCGTCGTTGTTGGTGATCAAGCCCACTACTGTTGTCTCTTCTGCAAACTTGACACCTACCTTTAAACTCAGTGCCTCTTTGCTTGACATCATTGGAAAATCAAAAGAAATCAGCCAAGACCTCATCAAAAAAATGTTGACCTCCACAAGGAAGTCTTTTAATAAACTGCCTTTGACCTGTCGTTTGCATGCTCCTGTTTTAGAGTGTGACTGGATCTGCTCTGTGTAGTTTGATGGGGTCTGATCCTTCAGACTGAAATAGTGTAGAGGTAACTCAGGTATACAGTATATACACTTGAAATAGTATTCTAAAGCTACACTCTGTCAAACTATGTACTTATTCAAAATACAACACGCTGACAGGTGAATGATTAACTGAGTGTGCGCTTGCTGTACATGGCCATAATATCGGGGCCGATTTAGGCAAAACTATCACGTTGAAGGTACGACCCAGATGCAGACAGTGTCGAAGAAACAATAGTTTATTTCTAACACAGGGGCAGGCAAAGGCAGGCAGGGGTCAATAATCCAGAGAGGGTGCAAAGGGACCAGAACGGCAGGCAGTCTCAGGGTCAGGGCAGGCAGGGGTCAATAATTAAGTAAGGTGGGGTAAGGTATAAAACGGCAGGCAGGCTCGGGGCCGGCAGCAGGTCAAAACCGGGAAGGGCTAGAAAACAGGGGCAAGAAACAGGCAGGAGCAGGGGAACAAACGCTGGTAGGTTTCAGATACAAAACGAACTGGTACTAGACAAACAGAGAATGCAAGTATAAATACACAGGTGTTAATAGGGAAGATGGGTGACACCTGGAGGGAGGTGGAGACAGTCACAAAGACAGGTGAAACATATCAGGGTGTGACACAAAACTGTACAAGTTCTGCCAAAGAGCAAATAGCCATTATATCCATCTAAACAGCACTGTACTCTCAATCAGAGACACACACAACCTGCTTATCGGTAACACTCAGAGAATTACGTGTACATTCAAGATAAAAAAAAAATGGTGCTACTTGGTAGCACTGTAGATGGTGATTTGGACATTTGATTTTCTTTAGGTGTTTTTGATAAGTATTTTAATAAACTACGTACTCATTAGGTGCATTTCAATTATTGTTGTGTGGTGTCACATTCCAGCATTACTGGGACAATCTAATGCTAACATACACAATCTAAATGTCTTTTGCTAGGACCTGCTGCTGTTATTTGATACTCTGGACATGTTGGTGTGAATGATAACTTTTTTCTAGGTGTTGTGATCAGCTGGAGGATAATATCTAAAATCATTGATATACAGTGCCGAGGGAAAGTATTCAGACCCCTTGAATTCTCAAAATGGTGTTAGGTTACAGCGTTATTCGAAAATGTATTAAATACACTGCTCAAAAAAATAAAGGGAACACTTAAACAACAAAATGTAACTCCAAGTCAATCACACTTCTGTGAAATCAAACTGTCCACTTAGGAAGCAACACTGATTGACAATCCATTTCACATGCTGTTGTGTAAATGGAATAGACAACAGGTGGAAATTATAGGCAATTAGCAAGACACCCCCAATAAAGGAGTGGTTCTGCAGGTGGTGACCACAGACCACTTCTCAGTTCCTATGCTTCCTGGCTGATGTTTTGGTCACTTTTGAATGCTGGCTGTGCTTTCACTCTAGTGGTAGCATGAGACGGAGTCTACAACCCACACAAGTGGCTCAGGTAGTGCAGCTCATCCAGGATGGCACATCAATGCGAGCTGTGGCAAGAAGGTTTGCTGTGTTTGTCAGCGTAGTGTCCAGAGCATGGAGGCGCTACCAGGAGACAGGCCAGTACATCAGGAGACGTGGAGGAGGCCATAGGAGGGCAACAACCAAGCAGCAGGACCGCTACCTCCGCCTTTGTGCAAGAAGGAGCAGAAGGAGCACTGCCAGAGCCCTGCAAAATGACCTCCAGCAGGCCACAAATGTGCATGTGTCTGCTCAAACGGTCAGAAACAGACTCCATGAGGGTGGTATGAGGGCCCGACATCCACAGGTGGGGGTTGTGCTTACAGCCCAACACCGTGAAGGACGTTTGGCATTTGCCAGAGAACACCAAGATTGGAAAATTCGCCACTGGCGCCCTGTGCTCTTCACAGATGAAAGCAGGTTCACACTGAGCACATGAGCACATGTGACAGACGTGACAGAGTCTGGAGACGCCGTGGAGAACGTTCTGCTGCCTGCAACATCCCCCAGCATGACCGGTTTGGCGGTGGGTCAGTCATGGTGTGGGGTGGCATTTCTTTGGGGGGGCCGCACAGCCCTCCATGGGCTCGCCAGAGGTAGCCTGACTGCCATTAGTTACCGAGATGAGATCCTCAGACCCCTTGTGAGACCATATGCTGGTGCGGTTGGCCCTGGGTTCCTCCTAATGCAAGACAATGCTAGACCTCATGTGGCTGGAGTGTGTCAGCACTTCCTGCAAGAGGAAGGCATTGATGCTATGGACTGGCCGGCCCGTTCCCCAGACCTGAATCCAATTGAGCACATCTGGGACATCATGTCTCGCTCCATCCACCAACGCCACGTTGCACCACAGACTGTCCAGGAGTTGGCGGATGCTTTAGTCCAGGTCTGGGAAGAGATCCCTCAGGAGACCATCCGCCACCTCATCAGGAGCATGCCCAGGCGTTGTAGGGAGGTCATACAGGCACGTGGAGGCCACACACACTACTGAGCCTCATTTTGACTTGTTTTAAGGACATTACATCAAAGTTGGATCAGCCTGTAGTGTGGTTTTCCACTTTAATTTTGAGTGTGACTCCAAATCCAGAACTCCATGGGTTTATACATTTGATTTCCATTGATCATTTTTGTGTGATTTTGTTGTCAGCACATTCAACTATGTAAAGAAAAAAGTATTTAATAAGAATAGTTCATTCATTCAGATCTAGGATGTGTTATTTTAGTGTTCTCTTTATTTTTTTGAGCAGTGTACTTATTTTTCCCTCATCAATCTACACACAATACCCCATAATGACTAAACAAAAATAGATTTTTAGAAATGTTTGCTAATTTTGAAAAAATAAAAAATTGAAATATCACATTTACGTAAGTATTCAGATCTTTAACAGAGTACTTTGTTGAGGCACCTTTGGCAGCAATTACAGCCTCGAGTCTTTTTGGGTATGACGCTAGAAGCTTGGCACACCTGTATTTGGGGAGTTTAACACATTCTTCTCTGCAGATACTCTCCAGCGTTGCTGCACAGCTATTTTCAGGTCTCTCCAGCGATGTTCGATCAGGTTCAAGTCCGGGCTCTGGCTGGGCCACTCATGGACATTCAGAGACTTGTCCCGAAGCCACTCCTGCGTTGTCTTGGCTATGTGCTTAGGGTATTTGTCCTGTTGGAATGTGAACCTTCGCCACAGTCTGAGGTCCTGAGCGCTCTGGAGCAGGTTTTCATCAAGGAACCCTCTGTACTTTGCTCTGATCATCTTTGCCTCGATCCTGACTAGTCTCCCAGTCCATGCCGCTAAAAAACATCCCCACAGCATGATGCTGCCACCACCATGCTTCGGCGTAGGGATGGTGCCAGTTTCCTCCAGACATTATGCTTGGCATTCAGGTCAAAGAGTTCAATCTTGGTTTCATCAGACCAGAGAATCTTGTTTCTCATGGTCTGAGAATCTTTATGTGTCATTTCGCAAACTCCAAGCAGGCTGTCATGTGCCTTTTACTGAGGAGTGGCATCCATCTGGCGACTCTACCATAAAGGCCTAATTGGTGGAGTGCTGCAGAGATGGTTGTCCTTCTGGAAGGTTCTCCCATCTCCACAGAGGAACTTTAGAGCTCTGTCAGAGTGACCATTGGGTTCTTGGTCACCTCCATGACCAAGGCACTTCACCCCTGATTACTCAGTTTGGCCTGGTGGCCAGCTCTAAGAAGAGTCTTGGTGGTACTAAACTTCTTCCATTTAAGAATGATGGAGGCCACTGTGTTCTTAGGGACCTTCAATATTTCAGAAATGTTTTGGAACCCTTCCCCAGATCTGTGCCTCGACACAATCCTGTCTCGGAGCTCTACGGACAATTCCTTCAACCTCATGGCTTGGTTTTTGCTCTGACATGCACTGTCAACTGTGGGACCTTATATAGACAGGTGTGTGCCTTTCCAAATCATGTCCAATCAATTGAATTTACCACAGTTGGACTCCAATCAAGTTGGACTCCAATCAAACATCTCAAGGATGATCAATGGAAACAAGATGCACCTCAGCTCAATTTTGAGTTTCATAGCAAAGGGTCTGAATACTTATGTAAATAAGTTATTTCTGTTTTTTATTTTTAATACATTAGCAAACATTTCTAAAAACTTGTTTTCACTTTGTCATTATGGGGTATTGTGTGTATTGCTGAGGAAATTGTTTTATTTTTAATCCATTTTAGAATAAGGCTGTAACGTAACAAAATGTGGAAAAAGTCAAGGGGTCTGAATACCTTCTGAAGGGACTGTATGACAATATGAGGATGATGATTTCCAGTAATCTCCTGGAGTACTGTAAGTCAAACGGACATTAAACGCAGTTATACCTGTGTTTGTGGTGTGGTGAGAATAAGTCTACAAATGCTCTTTCTCATGTTTTGTAAAAACAAAATGTCAAGAAAGAAGAGGAATTTGGAGAAGAGATACAATAGATGACATGTTCTGAGGAAAAACTAACTCAGTGTTTCCCCTACGTGCACAATATCCAGTAGATTAAATACATCACTTAACTATTATTTTTAGTTCCTCAAACATGCATTATTTTTTCTTAAAAAAAAAGTTTTTACTGATATCCTGGTGGAGGTCAAGGTCACTGAAATACATGGATATTACACTACATTATATATATATATACACACATCACCTTTATTTAACCAGGTAGACCAGTTGAGAACAAGTTCTCATTTACAACTGCGACCTGGCCAAGATAAAGCAAAGCAGTGCGACAAAAACAACAACACAGAGTTACACATGGGATAAACAAATGTAGCAAATAACACAATAGAAGAATATGTATACAGTGTGTGCAAATGAAGTAAGGAGGTAAGGGCAATAAATAGGCCATAGTGGTGAAGTAATTACAATTTAGCAATTAACACTGGAGTGATAGATGTGCAGATGAGGATGTGCAATTAGAAATACTCGTGTGCAAAAGAGCAGAAAACAAAACAAATATGGGGATGAGGTAGGTAGTTGGTTGGATGGGCTATATTAAGATGGGCTATGTACAGTTGCAGCGATTGGTAAGCTGCTCTGACAGCTGATGCTTAAAGTTAGTGAGGAAGATATGTCTCCAACTTCAGTGATTTTTGCAATTCGTTCCAGTCATTGGCAGCGGAGAACTGGAAGGAAAGGGGGCCAAAGAGGTGTTTGCTCTGGGGATGACCAGTGAAATATACCTACTGGAGCGCGTGCTACAGGTGGGTGCTGCTATGGTGACCAGTGAGCTGAGATAAAGCGGGGCTTTACCTAGCAAAGACTTATAGATGACCTGGAGCCAGTGGGTTTGGCGTCGAATATGTAGCGAGGACCAGCCAACGAGAGCATACAGGTCGCAGTGGTGGGTAGTATATGTGGCTTTGGTGACAATACGGCTGGCACTGTGATAGACTGCATCCAATTTGCTGAGTAGAGTGTTGGAGGCTATTTTGTAAATGACATCGCCGAAGTCGAGGATCGGTAGGATAGTCAGTTTTATGAGGGTATGTTTGGCAGCATGAGTGAAGGAGGCTTTGTTGAAGATGCACGTGGTGTAGTAAGGGAGATTACCGAGTGTGTTTGGGAATAGTACTAAGTGAATGTGGATGTGAAAGTTGTGTGAGTGTGAAAAGGACATGTTAAGCTGATTCAAATTTGGATAATAAGCTGATCGATTTAAATTAGGGTGTTAAGCTGATTGAAATTTGGATATCAAATCAAATCAAAATGTATCAGTCACGTGGGGGGGGGGGGGGGGGGGGGGGGGGGTAGTGCTCGCTGTACCCAAAGAGGGCAACGTCATGACAAATGCGTAATTTTTTACATTTATTTTTATTACATGTCTCATCAGTGGAGTTTGATGGCGCAACGTTATTATGTGGAGATATGAAAGGAGAAAGTACTATTCCTGATTATGCTATTACTAGAGAACACTAGTGAATTTGTGATGTAACACAAATGTATAATGGGTTACTAGAGATAAAGTAACATAATATTGAGTATAATGGTTTACTAGAGATCTGAGGAAGTAACAATAGAAACAATTATAATAATATACAACTTGCACACCCACGCATAGATGTACCTAAGTGGTGTAAAAAGTATTCATAGAAATGAAAGAATGTATAAAAGTTTCCTAGAGTTTAATTCGCTAGGTAGAGATTTATTATGGACAGAACACACCATCTATAGGGGACTGATAGACAGTGCCAGCCCAGTTATTGTGAAAGTTGATCCCAGAAAGAGACTCTAGTCTCGAGAGCTACCTTAAAAAAAGAAGCTCCCTCCAAAGTTTGTCTCTTCCCTTCTGAATTGGCAGATTTATTTATAAATTCAGCGCATTACATGTTCATCTTAAAATAATTGACATTTAGTAAGTGTGAAGCAGAAAGTGTGATCCGAGTGTATTAGATTGAGAAGGTCTTCCTATTAGGAAGGGAGTCCAAGTTGAGGGAAACAAATATGGAGACTAGTGAAAATAACAAAGTGAATGGTAATTGGCTTTCAGATAACACTCTAATAATGCCATATCTTAGTAATTTGAAGAGTAAATGTTTCAATACAAGGTCACATGACGAACAGAGGGATTGAGCATTGGGACTCAAATTTATTTTCGAGGCCGCCGTCTGGTGTTTGGGTTAGCGATAAGCTTCCTGTGGAACTATAGACAGTGGAGAAATTTGAGACAGAGGTATGAATAATTGCATAAGACACGTTTTTGACAATTTCCAATTATTATTACTACATTCTATAGTTTGGGTAGCACCAGTGATTTAAGTAAGAAGGTAATGTCATCCAAAACAATAATCTGCTTCCATTATGTGGAACTGTGTCCTGAATAAGTAGATCCAAGTAAATGTTTTTAGTACCGAATATTGAGCTGACAAGCCAGCACCAACTTTTTGAAGGTCCTAGCAGATGTGTTAAACAACAGGTTTCATATTTTGACAAGTTTTTTGTCACAGGGACAGTTTGTACAGAACTCTATGTCAATGCTACAGGTCAAAATGAGAATGATTACAAGAGAGGGGCTCTGGGATTGTTTACTTTACGGGACACTGTATCATCTGATGTGTCTGAAATATAATTCTGTATACACATGATTTTATCAAGACTTCCTACCCAAGATGCAGTAAACTCAATTAAGATTTAGAATTTTTTGGACTGATTAAGATGTGCAAACTAAGTACATGTTTATTTTCTTTCTTCCAGGACTGATGGAATGTCCGCTACCAAGTTTTTTTTTTTTACATGTTTATCAATGATTCTGTATCTCTCCCTTGGAAAGGCTTTCTGAGGCAGGTGCTTTAGGAGAGCAGTTAAAGGTACCCGGATCCAGCTGTTAAGGGAGCTCCCAAATTGAGTAAGGCCTGGCCATTTTGTTTGTTTTTACCCTACGATTATTACCACACACACGCCAGCACCCACACACAACCCACATGTTATGACTATTTGATAGTGTTGTTTTGTGCAGGGTCTTTTATTTAGGTTTTAGTATGTTTTTCACGGGTTAGAAAGGATGCACCTTATTAAAGGGTACAGAAACAAAATTTTCTGAAGTATCTATTGTCAGAGTTTTGGTTGTACACATGTCAATTATATTGATAAGAAATGTACTGAAAAACCCAATGTAAACCTGGTACAAAAAAAATTGAATTGTTTGAAATTTATTTTAATCATTTCTGAGGTATAGAGAATGTAAAGGGAAATAAACACTCACTTAATGGGGCTGAATGACCTCTGACCTCTGTTCTGACTTCCTGGTGAGGCCTGATCATCCTCACTAGAAAGACTAGAGACATTGAGTGAGATTTAAATGGGCGATGTAAACAATAATAATTAGAGGAAGTATATCATTTATCAATAGTCCTTTGTGTGATTTGGAACAAGAGAAGGACAGAGAGAGAGAGAGCGCTGCCCCTGAATGAGGGACACCTGTCTAGAGTTTATTTAACTATTCCTTTAATTACCTCATGGGATACAATTAAGTTAAGATGGAGTTTAAGGGTTGTAATTAAAATTTTATTAGTTATTTTGATTTAACAGGTGGTGTTGTTGTTTTTTTGGACGCATGAATCAGGATGTGAGTCACGTGTCAAAAGGGGGAATTACCAGTCCCCTGGGGCCCTGGCCCTTTGGTAAATATGCAAATAGATTTTGTTCATGGCTGCTTATAAAAGGAAGAAATACACTACTCAAAAAAATAAATGGAACACTAAAATAACACATCCTAGATCTGAATGAATGAAATATTCTTATTAAATACTTTTTTCTTTACATAGTTGAATGTGCTGACAACAAAATCACACAAAAATGATCAATGGAAATCAAATTTATCAACCCATGGAGGTCTGGATTTGGAGTCACACTCAAAATTAAAGTGGAAAACCACACTACAGGCTGATCCAACTTTGATGTAATGTCCTTAAAACAAGTCAAAATGAGGCTCAGTAGTGTGTGTGGCCTCCACGTGCCTGTATGACCTCCCTACAACGCCTGGGCATGCTCCCGATGAGGTGGCGGATGGTCTCCTGAGGGATCTCCTCCCAGACCTGGACTAAAGCATCCGCCAACTCCTGGACAGTCTGTGGTGCAACGTGGCGTTGGTGTATGGAGCGAGACATGATGTCCCAGATGTGCTCAATTGGATTCAGGTCTGGGGAACGGGCGGGCCAGTCCATAGCATCAATGCCTTCCTCTTGCAGGAACTGCTGACAAACTCCAGCCACATGAGGTCTAGCATTGTCTTGCATTAGGAGGAACCCAGGGCCAACCGCACCAGCATATGGTCTCACAAGGGGTCTGAGGATCTCATCTCGGTACCTAATGGCAGTCAGGCTACCTCTGGCGAGCACATGGAGGGCTGTGCGGCCCCCCAAAGAAATGCCACCCCACACCATGACTGACCCACCGCCAAACCGGTCATGCTGGAGGATGTTGCAGGCAGCAGAACGTTCTCCACGGCATCTCCAGACTCTGTCACGTCTGTCACATGTGCTCATGTGCTCAGTGTGAACCTGCTTTCATCTGTGAAGAGCACAGGGCGCCAGTGGCGAATTTGCCAATCTTGGTGTTCTCTGGCAAATGCAAACGTCCTGCACGGTGTTGGGCTGTAAGCACAACCCCCACCTGTGGACGTCGGGCCCTCATACCACCCTCATGGAGTCTGTTTCTGACCGTTTGAGCAGACACATGCACATTTGTGGCCTGCTGGAGGTCATTTTGCAGGGCTCTGGCAGGGCTCCTCCTTGCACAAAGGCGGAGGTAGCGGTCCTGCTGCTGGGTTGTTGCCCTCCTACGCCCTCCTCCACGTCTCCTGATGTACTGGCCTGTCTCCTGGTAGCGCCTCCATGCTCTGGACACTACGCTGACAGACACAGCAAACATTCTTGCCACAGCTCGCATTGAGCTGCACTACCTGAGCCACTTGTGTGGGTTGTAGACTCCGTCTCATGCTACCACTAGAGTGAAAGCACCGCCAGCATTCAAAAGTGACCAAAACATCAGCCAGGAAGCATAGGAACTGAGAAGTGGTCTGTGGTCACCACCTGCAGAACCACTCCTTTATTGGGGGTGTCTTGCTAATTGCCTCTAATTTCCACCTGTTGTCTATTCCATTTGCACAACAGCATGTGAAATTTATTGTCAATCAGTGTTGCTTCCTAAGTGGACAGTTGGATTTCACAGAAGTGTGATTGACTTGGAGTTACATTGTGTTGTTTAATAAACAATGATTCATTTAAGATTGACTTCGAGTGTCCCTGTGTAAAATTTCAATGACACATACAATATAGCTCAGAATTTGAATAATTTATTTCATACATTATTTTTTGCTAATCTTTATCAGGGGTGACAATAATTGGGACCAGACTGTACATATTATGATGAGAGAACGTAATAATTTAATCAGCATCGTATACGGTGGGGGTCTTAAATTGTTGACACCCTTGATAAAGATTAGAAATAATGACCCTATAAAACAAATAATTCTAATACTGAGTTATATTGTATGCTAAACAAAATAGAAAAATGATGTTATTGTATACCAATACAATTGTTCGGAGAAAGAGATATTGTTTGCTTCCCGAGTGGCGCAGAGGTCTAAGGCACTGCATCGCAGTGTTAGCTGTGTCATTACAGATCCTGGTTCTATTCTAGGCTGCCGCAGCCAGCCGCGACCGGGAGACCCATGAGGCAGTGCACAATTGGCCCAGCGTCGTCCGGCTTAGGGGAAGGCCGGGATGTCCTTGTCCCAACGCACTCTAGCAACAACTGTGGCGAGCCGGGCGCATGCACTCTGACTCGGTCGCCAGGTGTACGGTGTTTCCTCCGACACATTGGTGCAGGTGGCTTCCAGGTTAAGCGAGCATTGTGCATTAAGACATTGATGGATGTCAAATACTGACTTGTATCACAGGCGACCTGGCTGAGTTTTCAATTTCTTCTGTAATTTGTCAAAAAGTTTTCCAAATGTGGGGGCAATTTTGGATAAAATGTGCATTGTTTGATATGAAAATAAGATAAATATCAAATGTAAACACACAAACTGAGCCTTTGTGAAACACAAAGATAATGTTGAGTCAAGTACATGGTATTATTTGACCAATGTGTAAATTTGTCAAAAACTCTGGCTTACCAGCTGTATTTGTAGAGAATAACTGGGTCTGTGTAGAGTATGACTGGCTCTGCTCTGTGCAGTATGATGAGGTCTGATCCTTCAGACTGAAGTGGTCTAGTGAGAACTCAGGTGTAAATACAGTTGAATTAGTATTCTAAGCTAAGCTGTATTAGTGCAATAAAACACATAGTGGCCGATTCCGACGTAGAATTTTACATCTTTGCTAAGCATGTCTTTTGTATGCATTCAGTATTTTGTATTCAGACTTACCTTATTCAGTCGCGTAATGGGCTTTGCAGGTGTGGTTCCCTTGCATGCTTAATAAATGTAATTCAACCGAAAACCCTCACACTTGCTGGCCAACAGATTTTCTCGTGAAGTTTTCAGTAAATGTATTTAAAGCCATCCATTTTAACTCGGTGTACCTTTAATTTGAATTTTGTTGACAGACTAAAATATATTGAGAGAAGGGGTTCAGAAAATAGAGATCAATGAAGGAATTCCATCTACAGTGGTTCTTCCTGTAAAAGTTGCGTCATACTGCAGCACACCTTGCGGGCTGCGCAGAATTCTATGGCACATTATTTAATTGTCAGCCACTGTTGCCATTAATGCTAGTTAGTGCTAGTTTGACCACCAGAGGGCATCTTTGAGAAGCATTTGATAGTCTTCAATATTGTCTGTACTAGAGAATTTAAAACCGAAACGGTGCTGAAATAGTTGACCACACGCGGGTAGGCTATTGCTTCAAACTTCAATATGCTTTTTAAATAAGTAAGACCTACACCACTTTTAACAGCCCATTACTCAACACTAGTGAGACTCATGTCACCTATGGTAGGCCTACAGTACATCTAAAACAAAAATTGTCAATGACGTGACTCTTCGCCAATAATTTAATTTAGAGGATTGGAGGATTTGTCAAGGGGTGCGTAACTGGTGGCATGGAAGTCAAACGCAGGAGAGAAGAATTTGGTAAATAGCCGGAGCCTTTTAATGTACATAACTACCGGCATACAAAAGTAACAAAACACATGGTCACAAAAACCCGTATCACACCAGTCACATAAAGCACACGTACTTACAATAAACAATTCCCGACAAGGACATGGGGGAAACAGAGGGAACATATACAACATGTAATTAGGGAATTGAAACCATGTGAGTGCGACAACCAGATAAAAAAAATGGAACATGAAAAATAGATCGATGATGGCTAGAAGACCGGTGACGTTGACCGCCGTTCACCGCCCGAACAAGGAGAGGAACCGACTTCGGTAGAAGTCGTGACAGGATTCTAAATGAATATCTAAGGGGCATTTTTTTGTTAGGGCAAATCTGATCTGAGAGAATATTTAAGGGGCTTTTATATCATTCTAAATTAATTAATAATAAAAATAATTGCTTTGTTTAAAAAAATAACGATATTTTGGAGTTTATTTCGTTTTTAAATAACCGAAAGTGAGCGATTAAAAGGCCATTATTGAACATAGGGTGAGACATTTTTACTAATTTGTAAATAAAGCCAGTTTGTTATTTAGAATGATTTATTTCTGTTTTTGGAGGGAAAGAAACCAAAAGCCCACTGTCATCTCATGGGTCTCCCGGTCGCGGACGGCACTATCGAACCAGCGTCTGTATCAACAGTTTGCACTGCGATGCCTTGTCTTTGACCACTGCACCACTCGAGAGGCTCCATCCACAAAGTTTTTAATGCTTTAATGCTGATCAATTGCCTTGCACAAAGTATCTATTGTCCTGAAATTAGCCCATAATGGTGCTGTACTACTTGACCGGTCGGGAGTAGGCTACAGTACTACAGTAAGAGCAAAATAATCCTAACATCTCCACACCCTAATTGTAGTCTAAGTTTCTCTTAGAATAAAAACCTTACTTTAACAACAGTTTTAGAAAGTAATACTGACGAGTAGTAACAAAAAAATAAGTGTATTTTTCCAGGGGTGCGCGTGTAGGACAGAGGAATAGCAATTCTTACACTATTGTTCTAAATTCAATCACCTTCTTCATCCTCATCATTCAGATCATTGAAATTCTATTTTGAAGTCGTGCACAATGATCAGTTTCTATTTGGTTTATGTCGCCCATTCATTGTCAGTTAGAGACACATTAGGCCTTGGGACCCAAAAGCATAATCAGTGCTCTAACTCCCCCTTGAGCTGGCCTGGAGCAATGAAGCAGTGATGCAGGGTACCGTACTAAACCACAAATTACCTCTTAAGTACCACAGCATAATCTCAAAAGTCCTGCAGCATAGATGGCATTTTTTGGAATCTGTATTCAAATACTTCCAAAATAACTATTTGTTTCCCAAGGAAAAATAGTTAATTTCCACAAAGCATAGTTACAACATAGTTACAACTATATAGTGTACAAGGGGTTCTTTGAAGATCCCTATATAGAGAGTTCTAGATAGAACTGCAAAAGGTTCTACCCAGCACCAAAAAGTGTGCCCCTATGGGGACAAACCGAAGAACCCTGTATGGTTCTACTTAGCAACTTTTTTTCTAAGAGTCATTTAACTTAAGGACAGGGGGTGCTGTTTTCACTTTTGGGGAAAATTGTTCAAAATTTAAACGGCCTCGTACTCAATTCTTGCTCGTACAATATGCATATTATTATTAATATTGGATAGAAAACACTCTCTAGTTTCTGAAACCGTTCTAATTATTTCTCTAAGTGAAACAGAACTCTTTTTACAGCCCATTTCCTATCCGGAAGTGAGATTTCCAAAAGCGAGGTCTCTCTTCAAGAGCTTGTCTATAAAAGGGCATGTCACTTATGACTGTAGAAACACGTCATACACCTTCCCCTGGGTGTCATGCGGAAGTGAGAGCAGAAATGACTTGATTATCTCGTTCTGGGATTGAATACAACCTCTTGGAGTGAGAGGTCCGCCATTATTTTTTTTTGGAAGGCGCGAAGTTGGACCTGGAATCGCCTCCTGGAAAACCGTCGTTATAGGTGAATATGATCTCCGGCTTCGATTTTTTTTGATACATGTCACAATATCATCCTAAAGTATGTTTTTTCAATATAGTTTAATTATATTATTGAAATTTATTCGGGACTTTAGACGTGATGCGTTGGAGGAATTTGTTCAAGAAGGAGAGGTTAGCGCCGCACGGCCAGTGTGCTTGCTAATTCAAGAGGGAAATAGTTCGTTCTGGATCCAAACAAAGACGGTTCTGAACAAAGGACCCCTTGTACAACATTCTGATGGAAGATCAACAAAGATAAGGACCCAATTTGGGATGCTATTTCATATATCTGTCGAACTGTGCTATCGCTACGTTTGCCTTGAATCAATGCTGTTTTGTGATAGCTATTGTAGTAAGCTAATATAACGATATATTGTGTTTTCGCTGTAAAACACTTCAAAAATCGGAAATATTGGCTATATTCACAAGATCTTTGTCTTTCATTTGCTATCCACCATATATTTTTCTGAAATGTTTTATGATGTGTAATTAGGTAGTTGACGTTGGTGTCTGTATTTACTCTGGCTACTCCCGTGCTATTTCTGACTGTAGCTATGATGGTAGCAGTAATGTAAAACTGATTTATAGCTCAAATATGCACATTTTTTGAACAAAACATAGATTTATTGTGTAACATGTTATAGGACTGTCATCTGAGGGAGTTGTTTCTAGGTTAGTTAGGTTGGTTCTAGGTTAGTTAGGTTGGCTTTGTGCATGCTACCTGCATGCTACCGGTGCTGTGAAAAATGTCTGTCCTCTTTTGTATTTGGTGGTGAGCTAACATAAATATACGTGGTGTTTTTGCTGTAATACATTTAAAAAATCGGACATGTTGACTGAATTCACAAGATGTGTATCTTTCATTTGCTGTATTGGACTTGTTAATGTGTGAAAGTTAAATATTTCTCAAAAATATTTTTTGAATTTCGCGCTCTGCCTTTTCAGTGGAATGTGGGAGGAGTTCCGCTAGCGGAACACCAGTCCTAAACAGGTTTTAACACTGTCAGTGTTAGTTTCTTTTTAACACTGTAGAATTTGCAGTGTATGTAACAATTCACTTATTATTGTACTTATTTAAAGAGAAGAGAATACGATGTTACCATTGGTGTATTAAAATGAGAGTTAAGGTGATGTCACCTTGTCCCCTTAGTAATGAAACCAAGTGCTTGACATGGGGGAGGGGACAAGTAACTTTATGATCAACCTTGAGCAATGTAGAAGCAACAGTTATTTTTCATACTTTGATCAGATTTCCTTCAAATATCCTCCAATTTCATGAAAAACATGATTTGTGTAACGCCTGGGTGCAGGAATCAGGCGCAGAGAGCAGAAGGTAGGACAAACGTATTTAATACTGGTACTGACAATGGTCACGCCAACACACTAGGGGCATAAAACCCAGATCGACCCAAACCAGGACCCACGACAGTACGGCGTAAAAACAACAAATTACAATCCACCACAACCTAACAGAAGGAACAAGCCTGCACAACAGCAAGAGGGCATCGTCAGCTTAAATAGCCCTAATTACAACCAAACAAGGAACAAGTGAAAACAATAAGACTCAACCAACCGAACAGGGAAAAAGGGATCGGTGGCAGCTAGTAGACCGGTGACGACGACCGCCGAGCACCGCCCGAACAGGAAGAGGAACCGCCTTTGGTGGGATTCGTGACAATTTGACTGTTCATGACCTTGAACACTAGATAAGTGGCTGTTGTAATAATCACAAAGTTAAAACACATGTATATGACTTTATTTATAAACTATATTAAACTACCTTGAGTATTTGAAAAGTTGGTATTTTTAAATAAACTACAAACTACAACAATTTTCTGCCCAGGTCGAGTGTTTAAGGGGGATTAGTATAGCCCCACTCGCTCTGAGACTGAACACATGCCGTTATTGTAGCGATGGACAGCCCAATGTCCGTGAAATCAAACATGGATGCTACCAACCAAGCCTAGCTGTGTGTGTGTGTGTGTGTGTGTGTGTGTGTGTGTGTGTGTGTGTGCGTGTGTGTGATTGTGTTACCATTGTGTGTGTGTGTGATAGTGAATTAAAGTATATAAGCATGGGTACAGGCTACAGGGCAGGAGATCCCATCTGTTATTTATCCAGAGTGGAGTTTCTAAAATGGTGGATCTTGACACAGAGGCCTAGGGATTCACCATACGACACCATATGATACACTTTATTGTTTGTTTGGAAATGTATTTTCCCCAAGAGGGTTTGATCTTCCAAAGGTGGCACATTCACGAAGATGCCTTATTGTAGATATGTAAATATTGTATATTGTGTAGTGTATGTTGTATTACAGTTTGGCACTCTCTTGGTCCTCAGAGACAGTTGAGGATACATGGTGCGAAGAGCAGTGGAGGCTGATATAGAGGTGTCATGTTGGGGGTTAGGGTTCATTTGTATTTTCATTTGTGCATTCATTCCCCATTAAGATAATGCTGAGCTTAATATACAGTAACTACTACACAACCTAATGAATATCTGCTTGCCTTGAATAACTAAGCCATGTTGAAAACGTTTTCTCCTGTTTTGTGCCCTGATGTGGAGCAGAGGCCTTTAGGCCGGACTTCAGGTTGGGGCATGGCCCTGGCAGTAGCCCAGCACAGAGGCTCAGAGTGCATGCCAAATAGCACCCTAGTCCCTATTTACTTTACAAAACTAGTGCACTATATAGGGAATAGGGTGCCATGTGGGATGCAGCCTCTGTGTATTGATGTAGGGCTATTGGTCTTCAAATGAAACAAACATTATTGTTTCCAGGCATGTAAATGATTAACCATGAATAGCTGTAGAGAGTACCAGGGAATATATTCAAATAGGAAAGCACAGAGCCATTGCCTTATACTGATAACACTGACTCACCATCTTTGCATATACCCTTCTGTCTTACTAAGGCTTGATGTTTGTTTAAACAGTGATGCTATCCTAGCACTGTGCAAGGTTGTGTACTGTGCTGTTTGAGAGAGCGAGCGAGAGAATCATCCAAACCATGTGACACATTTGACTTTCAAATAGGATCTTTGTTTACTTTCACAGCCAGCTGTCTAGCTGTTCACTGTCTGTAGCAGCCACAGAGACCGGAGGGGGCTGGGGCATAGTACGAGAGAGGGGAGGACAACTTTGAAGAAATGTAGCATGGGATGGGTCCTAAATGGCACCCTATCCACTATATAGTGCACTACTGTTGACCAGGGCCCACAGGGAATGTGGTGCCATGTGGGATGTACGCATGGGTGGGCAGAGTACTGTACATTTAATGTTGCCTATAATCTGCAATGATGAATGTTGTGACACTTCAGTTGAGCCTTGTGGTAATTGATACAAACACGTAGTAAATAGACAAAGGCATTTTGTCTTCGACACACTTGAAAGAGAATTTAGAAAAGGCTCAAATTAGCATAGTCGTTTCTGTAGTTTCTTAACCATTCCATCACGATCCCAGTGTAAACTTGTCAGCTGGTATCTTAAGGAATAGACTGTGTTTGTTTTAAAGATGGGCCTGCGGTGCATTGACAGGCCCAACGTGGCTCAAACACCCTTTTCCAAGAAGTGCAAGACGATGCTTTTCAGGCCATGCTTTCTGAGTGGCTAAAGTGGCAAGCCAGAGGGTGTGTGTGTGAGTGTATGTGTGTCTGTGCAAGTGTGAAATGTGTACATGTATGTGTGCGAGAGTGTGTGTGTGTGTGGTGCGTGCCTGCCTGCATTTTTGCACGTGTGTATGCATTCGTGTGCATGTGTGTGTGCGTCGGCACATGTGTGTGTGTATGCACGTACGTTTGTGTGTGTGTGTATGAGGGCAGAACTCCCAGGAAGGCACAGGGCAGGCTGACCCTGAGCGTGATGATGCAAGAACACAGCAAGCTGAGAGGGATAATGTGGCCTGCCAGGCAGATCCACTCATTATGGGGTGATGCCACTTTAGAGGAAACTACAAAGACTTAAACTGTGGGTTGCCGTGCCATGCCGTCTCAGTTCTGTTCTGCTCTCTAAGACTGCAGGCCTGAAAGCTGTTGATATAACCCCCCACACTGGTGGATGAGGAGGAGAGAGGGGTGTATCTCTCTCTGGGGCTACCTTTCCCCTTGAGAGAGTTTGGGGGAACAGTGTGTGTGTGTGTGTGTGTGTGTGTGTGTGTGTGTGTGTGTGTGTGTGTGTGTGTGTGTGTGTGTGTGTGTGTGTGTGTGTGTGTGTGTGTGTGTGTGTGTGTGTGTGTGCATAACATATATTCGTGCATGCGTCTGTCTGTGTGTTCACGCCTGAGTATGTCTGTGCATCTGTGCATGTGCGTGAGGTTGTCCATGCTCTTGTGTCTGTGTGTGAGGGCGTGATCCCCCTGATTCAGCTTCAGAGATCACTGTCAGGAAATTTAATCAAGTATAAAGTATTGGATGAGGCTTGGCCCTAGGGGCACATCGAACCTGCCCTGAGTGCTCTGGGTCTCAATGTCAAACACAGGTCTACAGTCAGCACCCTCCCTCTCCCAACAGCTCACCACTTCCCCGCTTCTGCATGGATCCAGTGTCTCAGGTCTCAGACAGCTGATGTGGTTTGTGTGTGTGCACGCATGTGTATACATGTGTGTGTGCGCTTAAGTGCGAACGTGCATATGTGTGTGTGTGTGTGTGTGTGTGTGTAGACATGTTTAACTATTCTTGTGGGGACCAGAAGTCCCTACAAGAATAGTAAACAAAGTAAAAATTGACCAGCTGGGGACATTTTGTTAGTCCCCACAAGGTCAAATGCTATTTCTAGGGGGTTTATGGTTAAGGTTAGAATTAGTGTTAGGGTTAGAATTAAGTTAAATATTAAGGTTAGGAGCTAGGGTTAGTTGTAGGGTTAGGGTTAGGAGCTAGGGTTAGGTTTAGGGTTAGGATAAAGTTTAGGTTTTTGGGTTAGGGTTAGGGTTAGGGTTAGGGTTAAGGTTAGGGTTAGGGTTAGGGTAAGAGTACGGGTTAGGATTAGGTTTAGGGTTAGGGGTTAGGGAAAATAGGATTTTGAATGGGACTGAATTGTATGTCCCCACAAGGTTAGCTGTACAAGACTGTGTGTGTGTGTGTGTGTGTGTGTGTGTGTGTGTGTGTGTGTGTGTGTGTGTGTGTGTGTGTGTGTGTGTGTGTGTGTGTGTGTGTGTGTGTGTGTGTGTGTGTGTGTGTGTGTGTGTGTGTGTGTGTGTGTAAGCCCGTGTTGTGTGTGTGTCCGTGCCTGCATGCGCATGTGTGCGCTTGCAAAGGCCTGCCATCTGTGTGTGTGTATGTGGTGGTGTGTGGACAGTGGAGCAGGAGAAGCAGTTTGTCTCTGGAGGGGGAGTTCACAGTGATCAATAGGACACATTCTAATCAGGGGAGGGGGCAACATCCTGTACATTGGATTGGAATGGTCAGGGGGAGCTGTTTGAGTGTCGCGACTCAATGGCCCCAGTGTGGGAGAGTAGGCCAGTATGTGTGTTTGTCTTTCTGTGTGTGTGTGTGTGTGTGTGTGTGTGTGTGTGTGTGTGTGTGTGTGTGTGTGTGTGTGTGTGTGTGTGTGTGTGTGTGTGTGTGTGTGTGTGTGTGTTCTTGCCTGCCTGTGTGTGTGTGTGCGTATGTGCAATCATGCCCATGTACGGGTGTGTGTTCACCCAGGGTTGAGCCTGATCCAAGAGCCACCAGAGCCTCACACTAATGAATGATAATGGATTAGAAGTAGAAAGGGAAGGTGGGTTGCCAGGTTGAGAGGCGAAGGGCTTAAGACAAACGGCCACTTGAGAGAGGCTACAGTTCAGAGCCATCACAGATACAGGCTGTGGGTTAGCTAGAGCAGGACCCTATTCCCTACATAGTGCACTACTTTTTGTCAAAAGGGAATGCCATTTGGGGCACATGCGTTATCTCTGGCGTAATGATAAACACAGGAAGTGTTGGGGACCTGGGAGTCCTGGGCTGGGATAATAAAAGGCCATGGTATCACAGGGAGTTGATCACAGACAGCTACTGTAGCAGCCAGCAGGGTAATCTCTAAGCATGGAGTGGACTGACTGACTCCTGGGGATTGGTACTGGAAAAACTAAGCCCAAATTCTTAAAGGAGGACTGGAGGACTTTGAACTGCTTTTGAAATGGATAACAGTTTAAGAATCCTCAAGTGTGAGTGAGCCTTTGAGAATCGATGTCTGTCTGTCTGTCTGTCTGTCTGTCTGTCTGTCTGTCTGTCTGTCTGTCTGTCTGTCTGTCTGTCTGTCTGTCTGTCTGTCTGTCTGTCTGTCTGTCTGTCTGTCTGTCTGTCTGTCTGTCTGTCTGTCTGTCTGTCTGTCTGTCTGTCTGTGCACACCTCTCAACGTTGGAGTGTATCATACCGCATAGAGCAGCCGTTTCCCTTCTAGTGAAGCTGAATCCCAGTAGGGGACTGATTGTTTCTCCTTAGGGCAGGCCGGCAGCTGTCAGTGTGTTAGGGGGGGGAGGTGGAGTGGTGCCGCTATAAGGTCACCATCCGTAGTCAGTGGGACTGTGAAGTATAGTCTTCATGACTTTCACACTATTAAAGTATGGTGTCAGCAAGAGAAGGAGAAAGTATTATCTGAGAGCTCCACCAGAGCAGAGAGCAGGAGAGCGAGAGAGAGGGGGATAGAGAAAGGGAGAGAGAGACAGAGGGGGAGATAGAGACAGAGAAAGAAATGAAAAGGGCTGATAGGAAGGTGACAGCAGCACGGATCTTTGAACTCCTAAAGCCTTTGAAAAAAAACGCTCTTTATCTGAACGTCGTCGCACCGCTACACTACGGAGCAGCCCGTGACCAATCCCAGCCCTCGCAATTTGCATTGGTAATGAGGAAGTTTATCAAGAGCGATTTGGAACTTCAGTCAGAGAGTCGAGTGCATTATTATTTCCTCTGTCACATGATGCGTTGTGAATACTAAGTGTAAAGTTATGTCTCCTCCCTTGGTCTTTGTGAAGACATTTAATGTAGATTGACTCATGGTTTTTCATGACTGTTTGTCAGATGTCTCTTTCTCTATACGGTCACCTAATAATGGTTCTTACGTGGACCGTCTGAGTTTCTGTTCAATGATTAATCTGTACAGTTCATTTGACAGGTGGTCATTTAAAACATTTGGTAAACCAAGTGCAGCCCTCTATCTGTTTATCTGAATGTTAACAGTGGTTGGTTTCCTATTCTTCTTCTCTCTCTCCCTGCGGAGGCCAGAAAATGCTTCTGACTAGCCCCATTATTGTCACGTTCCTGACCTGTTTTCCTTTGTCTTGTTTATTTAGTTGGTCAGGGCGTGAGTTGGGTGGGTTTGTCTATGGTTTATTTTCTATGTTGGGATTTTTGTGTTCGGCCTGGTATGATTCTCAATCAGAGGCAGCTGTCAATCGTTGTCCCTGATTGAGAATCATACTTAGGCAGCCTGGGTTTCACGGGTGTTTGTTTCCGTGTTTGTGTTTTTTCACCACACGGTACTGTATTGGTTTTCTGCACTTCGTTTATTTGTTTTTGTATTTTCAGTGTTCAGTTTCGTTTTATTAAATCAACATGAGCACTAACCACTCCGCGTATTGGTCCGATCCTTCTCGCCTCTCCTCGTCCGAGGAGGAGGAATATGACTACCGTTACAGAAACACCCACCAACAAAGGACAAAGCGGAGTGGAAAAGGGCAGCGACAGCAGCAACAGAAGACACAGGACTCGTGGACTTGGGAAGAGATCCTGGACGGCAAAGGACCCTGGGTTCAGCCAGGGGAATATCGCCGTCCCAAGGCGGAGTTGGAGGCAGCGAAGGCAGAGAGACGCTGGTATGAGGAGGCAGCGCGGCGACGCGGTTGGGAGCCCGAGAGTCAGACCCAAAAATTTCTTGGGGGGGGGGGGGGCACACACGGAGTGTGGCAAAGCCGGGTAGGAGACCTGAGCCAACTCCCCGTGCTTACCGTGGAGTGAGAGGGCGTCGTACTGGTCAGACACCGTGTTATGCGGTGGAGCACACGGTGTCCCCAGTACGTGTGCTTAGCCCAGTGCGGGCTATTCCACCTCGCCGCACTGGTAGGGCTAGGTTGGGCATCGAGCCGGGTGTCATGAAGCCGGCCCAACGCATCTGGCCTCCAGTGCGTCTACTCGGGCCGGCGTACATGGCACCAGCTTTACAAATGGTGTCCCCGGTTCGCCAGCATAGCTCAGTGCGGGCTACCTCGACTCGCCGCACTGGCAGGGCTACGGGGATAATTCAACCTGGTAAGGTTGGGCAGGCTCGGTGCTCAAGAGCACGTGTCCTCCTTCACGGTCCGGTATACCCGGTGCCACCTCCACGGACCAGTCCTCCGGTGGCAGCCCCCCGCACCAGGCTGTCTCTCCGGGTTCTCTCCCCAGTTGCTCCCACCTGTCCAGCGCTGTCAGAGCATTCCTCTTCTCCAGCGCAGCCAGAGTCTCTCATCTGCCCAGCACTGTCTGAGCTGCCTGCCTGCACAGCACCGTCAGAGCTTTCCGTCTGTCCCGAGCCGTCAGAGCTGCCTGTCTGTCCCGAGCCGTCAGAGCTGTCCGTCTGTCCCGAGCCGTCAGAGCTGTCCGTCTGTCCCGAGCCGTCAGAGCTGCCCGTCTGTCCCGAGCCGTCAGAGCTGTCCATCTGTCCCGAGCCGTCAGAGCTGTCCGTCTGTCCCGAGCCGTCAGAGCTGTCCGTCTGTCCCGAGCCGTCAGAGCCGTCTGCCAGACAGGAGCAGCCAGAGCCTTCCGCCAGACAGGAGCAGCCAGAGCCTTCCGCCAGACAGGAGCAGCCAGAGCCTTCCGCCAGACAGGAGCAGCCAGAGCCTTCCGCCAGACAGGAGCAGCCAGAGCCTTCCGCCAGACAGGAGCAGCCAGAGCCTTCAGCCAGCCATGAGCAGCCAGAGCCGTCAGCCAGCCATGAGCAGCCAGAGCCGTCAGCCAGCCAGGAGCTGTCAGAGCCAGCCAGCCAGGATCCGCCAGAGCCAGCCAGCCAGGATCCGCCAGAGCCAGCCAGCCAGGATCCGCCAGAGCCAGCCAGCCAGGAGCTGTCAGAGCCAGCCAGCCAGGATCCGCCAGAGCCAGCCAGCCAGGAGCTGTCAGAGCCAGCCAGCCAGGATCCGCCAGAGCCAGCCAGCCAGGATCCGCCAGAGCCAGCCAGCCAGGATCCGCCAGAGCCAGCCAGCCAGGATCCGCCCCTCAGTCCAGAGCTGCCCCTCAGTCCGGAGCTGCCCCTCAGTCCGGTGCTGCCCCTCAGTCCGGTGCTGCCCCTCAGTCCGGTGCTGCCCCTCAGTCCGGAGCTGCCCCTCAGTCCGGAGCTGCCCCTTAGTCCGGTGCTGCGTATATGGAGGGTGGCCATTGGGAGGAGGTCACGGAAGCGGGGATTGACTATGGTGGGGTGGGGACCACGACCAGCGCCAGAGCCGTGGACAGAGCCGTGGACAGACGCCCACCCAGACCCTCCCCTAGAGTTTATGGTGGTGCGCCCGGAGTTCGCACCTTAAGGGGGGGTTCTGTCACGTTCCTGACCTGTTTTCCTTTGTCTTGTATTTATTTTAGTTGGTCAGGGCGTGAGTTGGGTGGGTTTGTCTATGGTTTATTTTTTATGTTGGGATCTTTGTGTTCGGCCTGGTATGATTCTCAATCAGAGGCAGCTGTCAATCGTTGTCCCTGATTGAGAATCATACTTAGGCAGCCTGGGTTTCACGTGTGTTTTGTGGGTGTTTGTTTCCGTGTTTGTGTTTTTCACCACACGGTACTCTATCTGTTTTCTGCACTTCATTTATTTGTTTTGTATTTTCAGTGTTCAGTTTTTCCGTTATAATAAATCATTCATCATGAACACTAACCACTCCGCGTATTGGTCCGATCCTTCTCGCCTCTCCTCGTCCGAGGAGGAGGAATATGACTACCGTTACAATTATTATTATTGTTCTCACCACTTCCTGTGTGAGCGGAGCGTTCAAGTGCCCTCTCCCCTGTTAGACCTTTAAATACCGTGTTTAACTGACCTAAGTTGTCAAGCAGCGAGTGTAGCTATGGCAACAGGATGTACTTTTATCTTGGTAGAGGGGTGGTGTGTAGGGTGGGGAGGCTGAATAAGAGACGTTTGTTGGTTTGTGTGCTTGCTTGTTTAAGTGTGTGTGTGTGCGTGTGTTCGTGTGTGCGTTTTGACGACTAAGTGCTCGAGCCTTTTGTTGTTTTTAAATTGTCTATTATTCTTTTAAAGCTAAGAAATGCATTTAAAGGCCAGTCCAGTGCCTTCGGCATTAAAACAACAGGGCAAGCTAATGTGGAAATCAGGGTAAACTACGGCCACAAGGATATTATGCATTCAGACATCCATTTTACATTTCGCAAAATACGGTATGCTTATAATGTTTTAATGATCACGCCAATTGAGTGGTTTAGGTTGTTCCAAGGTGTTCATTGGTTAAAGTTGGGTAAATAATAAAGGTATATTCTAAAAAAAGTATGTATATGCATGTATGTTTATGTATACATATATATGGGTATGTATGTATGTGTATGTATGTATGTATATGGATATATATATTTACCCAAAAAATATATGGGGGATTGGAAATGATGCAGACAATTACATTGATGGAAGCAACAATCTTTCCGGAATATTAAAGCTGATCCACCCCTTAAATTAAATTTAAAAAAAATAAAAAATAAAGTTGGGTGATCTAACTCTGGCTCAACTCTATATGAATGATCTCATCAGAGCTCCCGGAAAGTTCTCTCTTTCTCTGTCTTTTTTTTGTGGTCCAGTTGTTGCTGTTAGCAAGCTCCCAGGTGTCAGCAATCTGTTCCGTCGTGAAATATTCAGAGTGACAAATTGAAATGGCCCCCGTCGAAACGCAGCCTGCGCCTCACCTCTCTCTCCCCTCCTCCCCTCCTTCCCCGCCCCTCTGTCTGACATTTAAGCTTACTTCTCACACTGACTTCAGTGAGGTGGAGGAACTCCAACATGATTAAACAAAGTTTGACTTTCCCTTTATTAATTGTTTTAGGTTGGAGAATGATCTGGATTGTCTCCTGAATCTCTGTGCATGGGAGCCTAAAGCGTTGGGCCTCGGTGGAATCAATACTGTTGAAATCGTTGGTGTAGCCCTGAGAAGTGCTAGTTGATCAGAACAGTTTACTGGTCAGTGTCCTCATAGAGATAGAGAGAGCTCAGGACTGGGAGGACATTTTGGTCTAGTCTGCATTGAATGCAATGTATTGACTTATGTATCATGGACCTTGATGCATATCTTTTCGCAAAAGCATCACTTTCTGTAGCATATCAGCTGGTACCAGAGTGTTTGGTCTGGTATTGTCTTCTCAACAGATGACTAAACCTTGAGGGGTTCTCTTCTTGAAGAGGGAGAAAGAACTGCATGACTCAGTTGATGAGTGGCTACAGTGAAATCAAGTGGACTGACTGGTCAGAGGGGTGTGTGATGGTGCGTGGAATAAAGCACCTCTCTCACACACACACTCTGTCTTTCACTCTCTCAATTCAATGGAGATTTATTGGCATAGGAAACATTGCCAAAGCAAGTGAAATAAACAAACAAAAGTGAGAAGAAACTAATTTAACAACAATGGTGGAAAAAGTACTCAATTGTCATACTTGAGTAAAAGTAAAGATACCTTATTAGAAAATGACTCAAGTAAAAGGGAAAGTCACTGTAACGGTTCTCGTGGGCTGAAGGAAGAGTGGACCAAGGTGCAGTGTTTAAAGTGTTCATGATTTAATCCAAATCGAACAAAAACAACAAACAGGAGAACGAAAGCGAAACAGTTCTGTCTGGTGCAGACACAAAACAGAAAACAACTACCCACAAAACAACCTAAACAACCAAAACAACCTGGCAACCTAAATATGCTCCCTAATCAGAGACAACGAGAAACAGCTGTCTCTGATTGGGAACCATTTCTGGCCATCATAAACCTACAATCCCCTAGACCATACCAAATCCCCATAGATCGACAAAAAACCCTAGACAAATGGAAAAACTAAACAAACCACCCTTGTCACACCCTGACCTAACCAAAAAATAAAGAAAACAAATATAACTAAAGTCAGGGCGTGACAGTCACCCAGTAAAATACTACTTGAATTAAAGTATTAAGTATTTGGTTTTAAATAGACTTAAGTATCAAAAGCAAATGGAATTGCTAAAAATGTACTTAAGTATCAAAAGTAAAAGTTTGAATCATTTTAACTTCCTTATATTAAGCAAACCAGATGGCACAATTGTTTGGTTTTTTATTTACAGATAGCCAGATGCACACCCCAACACTCATAATTTACAAATGAAGCATTTGTATCTAGTGAATCCACCAGATCAGAGAAAGTAGGGCGGACCAGGGATGTTCTCTTGATAAGTGTGTGAATTGGACCATTTTCCTATCAAAATGTGACAAGTACTTGGGTGTCAGGGAAAATGTATAGAGTGAAAAGTACAGTATTTTTTTAAAGAATGTAGTGAATTAAAAGTAAAAGTTGCCATAAATATAAATAGTAAAGTAAAGTACAGATACCCCAAAAACCTACTTAAGTGGTACTTTAAAGTATTTTTACTTAAGTACTTTACACCACTGTTTAACAACATCAACAACAAACTATTAGAAATTAACAGAACATAGTGGGCACATATCCTGTCTTCTCCTGAAAGCCAGGTCTGCCTATGGTGACGTCTCTCAATAGCAAGACTATGCCCACTGAGTCTGTACATAGTCAAGGAATTCTGCCACTGTGTACTCTCGGTTTAGGACCAGTTAGCATTTCAATTGCCAGCAACATACAGTACCACCCTGCATCCCACTGCTGGCTTGCCTCTGAAGCTAAGCAGGGTCAGTCCCTGGATGGGGGACCAGATGCTGCTGGAAGTGGTGTTGGAGGGCCAGCTGTAAGCACTATTTCCACTGGTCTAAAAAAATGGGTGGTGTTGTTTTTGATGGGACATTAAACGGGTGTCCTGACTCTCTGTGGTCACTAAAGATTTCATGGCACTTGGTGTTAGCCCCGGTGTCCTGACTCAATTCCCAATCTGGCCACCTAATCATCCCCAGCTTCATATTGGCTTATTCATCCCTCCTCCTCTCCCCTTTAACCCTCCTGTTGTGTTCGTTTCATGTTAATTAATTCTGTGTTCCTGGTCCAAAATGACCGCCCCATTATAGCTGATTATAAATCCATAATAAAACATATATTATCACCTAATGTTGTGGTAGATGTTTTTATCAACTTAAGTTATTGTGAACATTAAAAGTTTTGAACTTCTATTTGCTATTTATGACCTGTAGGCCTCATTGACCTGAGCTCATACAACTCGCTTTTGAGGGAAAAAAAGCATAATGTATGGATTATTTTGACTATGACAAATACTCAGATGAAACACATTGTGCTATTCATCACAGACTACTTTGTGTCAAAGTTTAACAAGGACTCTTTCCTCCTCACCAGTGTCATGATCAAAGATATGATCAAGAGCCTCACATACAGTATATCGTTTGGTTGTTGTGCTGCCACAGAATGAATTGTGAGCAAGGCCTCAAAAAAGCTTTATATACCAGAGCTGCGAGAAAAGTTCTATATATTATTGAAACAATGTTGCAATTGTTTGTAAGAATGCCAACAGGTGTGGTTCCCGTGGGGGAAAGATTTTATTGGGGAAAGGTTCCCATTGGGGTTGCCATGGAAGCCAAGAAGGGGAGTGAGGTGTGTGTGTGTGCTCAAACACACATGCATGTTGGGGTCTGGGAGTGGAAGTGTGTCCATCTGATGATTGGGCATGTGCCTGAACAAAATTTTATACACTAATTGTAGTCTCACCAATTCTAATGACCGGTCATTTTTGACAGGGAACACCACAGGTGTAAAAAAGTTAAATAAAACACCCAAAATGTAATAAAAATCATCAAAATGTATTTTGTGTGTTCAGATGCCCTGTGTAGACATGGAACCTTATGACAATCAGATTAAATGAACTACGTTTTTCAGAGAGAAAACGTGTAAATCGGTCCAATTCGAACACAACAGGAGGGAACTACTTCCCAGGTCCTTTCTGTAATAGAGAATGTGTTCTCAGTCAACTTACCTTAAATGAGGTAAATCTCTCTGTAGGTGAGGGTTTTGTGGTGGAATATGTGGGCATCGCTTCCTTTTTTTGTCGTTGTAGACTTGGACAGCTCTTTTCTGGATTTTGATAAGTAGTGGGTATAGTCCTATTTCTGCTCTGCATGCATTGTTTGAGGTTTTGCATTATACACAAAGTATATTTTTGCTGAATTTTGCATGCAGTCTCAATTAGGTGTCTTTCTCTCTCTCTCCTTCTTCTCCTCCGTCTCTCCTCATACTCTCTCACCTCCCACTTTATGTCCTTCTACTCTCTCTCCTCCATCTTTCTGCTCCCAAAAATTCTCCTCCCTCTCTCCATCCTCTCCCGCTCTACACCCCCCCCCCCCATCTCTCTATTACCCCTCCCTCTATAGGTCACACCTCTCTGCAGCGTCATCTTTTCGCGTCTCAGCCCACTGTCCAGTCCTGGCCCATGGGAATCCTCTCTCACAGCAATCAGTCACTGGTGTGGACTGACGGACCATGGACCGACGGACCATGGACCACAGGTCTGCTCTAGTGCCCTCACCTGGCACCATCCAGCCATTGCACCTGCTCATCATTCTAACCTGAAACCCAGCAGGACAGAGAACCGAAAATAATTAAGGTTGATGGAAGAAGTTTGGTTTGAACTTTAGAGTAATGGAGGAGGTTCCACACTTTTATTTTTCATTAGAAAGCTGTGTTTCAGTTCTTCATCATCTGCCTTACAAAAATATTAGTACATTTACTTTCAATTCTCTGTAAATTGTCTGCATCTAGCTATCTATTGATTTGATAGGAAAAACCTTGGCTTACCTCTCTACCCTGATAAACTTGTATTTTTGCCTTTAGGTTTTGTAACACCTCAGCTTCCTCCAATTTACAGCTAAGAAACCACAGAAAATGGTTCCTTTAGCGGGATAGTGGGAAAATGTAGATGATAAGTAGCAAGGTTGTTGTCCCTTTTCCAATTTGTAATTTTCTCTCTATAACTCTCAAATGAGCAATTAAGACACCAAACAATTGCGGAGGCTGGCTCCAGCCGCTTCTACTGAGCCCACAGGCTATACCAAGCCCTACCTCTCCATGCTTTCTAAATGTCAGAGTCTGAGAAGTTCTTCAAAAATTGAAAAAAGACCCCATTACCAGTGACATTTATCATGCGTGTCTCTGAGCATAAGACATTCTGTGTGAGGAGAGAGGCAAATGCAGAACACGAAATGTCTGAGATTAATTGAGTTATGAGTTATTGTCTCTCCACTGTCAGATGTTGTACTTATTCTCTACTACCAGACATGGGTTCAAATATTATTCACAACCTATCAAATGCTTTATCTGTTTGGTTTATCTTGCCTGGGGCAATGGGACCGATCAAATAATCTAAACAGGTATTCCCAAACTGGGGTTCACTTATATTGGAAGTAGTGCCTTTCCTCAGCCACAGTGTGTTATATGTGCAAAAGCACTATCTCACAACCCGATGAAACCTTCACTCTTGCGCAGACATTTAGAATCAAAACATGCCAATTTGAATAATAAGGAGTTTTTGGAGCGAGAATTAAGGTGACTTTCGAGTAGTAAGACATGTCTAAAAGCAACAGATACCATTAATAAGAAGGGGCTAGAAGCATCTTATATGGTCAGGTACCGAGTGGCTAGGACAGGCAAGTCCCATACTATTGTGGAGGACTTAATTCTATATGGCTGGGACAATGCTGTGGAAGACTTAATTCAATGTTGTGGAGGACTTAATTTGGGTATGACTGGGACAATGCAGGGGGAAAAGGCCCAAAAAACTATACAGACAATGTCTTCATCAAAAAGTTATACACATGGAATTATAGATATACCTCTCCTTAATGCAACCGCTGTGTCAGATTTCAAAAAAACTTTACGGAAAAAGCAAACCATGCAATAATCTGAGACGGCGCTCAGAACTATAGTCAAATTAGCCGCCATGTTGGAGTCAACAGAAACCAGAAATTACATGATAAATGTTTCCTTACCTTTGATGATCTTCATCAGAATGCACTCCCAGGAATCCCAGGTCCACAATAAATGCTTGATTTGTTATTTATGTCCAATTAGCTACTTTTGTTAGCGCGTTTGGTAAACAATTCCAAAGTCACGAAGTGCGTTCCCTAAAAGCTGACGAAATGTCCAAAAGTGCAGTAACAGTCAGTAGAAACATGTCAAACGATGTATTGAATCAATCTTTAGAATGTTGTTAACATAAATCTTGAATAACGTTCCAACCGGAGAATTACATTGACTTCAGATGAGCGATGGAACAGAGCTCCCTCTTATGTGAACGCGCATGGTGAAAGCATGGTCAGCTCATTCATATCTCGCTGTAATTTCAATGAGATCTTGGTTGAAAATCGACCAGCCTAATAATTTCCACTTCCTGTTTGGATTTTTTCTCAGGTTTTTGCCTGCCATATGAGTTCTGTTATACTCACAGACATAATTCAAACAGTTTTAGAAACTTCAGAGTGTTTTCTATCCAATACTAATAATAATATGCATATATTAGCAACTATGACTGAGGATCAGGCCATTTACTCTGGGCACCTCTGTGCACCTTTCATCCAAGCTACTCAATACTGCCCCTGCAGCCACAAGAAGTTAAGAAGTTGGAGCTCTTCTCTGTCTGCATTAACAAGGACAACACACAGGTCTTTCCATCATTGTATGATTTTTTGTGTGCAAATCAAGCTTACGGACAATGTCAAATGTGATATAGCGAAGCACCTGAGTGAGTTGAGTGCGCAATTACGCAGGTACTTTCCCGAAAGGGAAGACACAAACAACTGGATTCGTTATCCCTTTCATGCCCTTCCTCCAGTCCACTTACTGATATCTGAACAAGAGAGGCTCATCGATAATTGCAGCAAGCGGTTCTGTGGAAATTAATTATGTTTAATAAATGTATCATATGTATGTGGCAGGCTTACAATGATGGCAATAAACAACATTTGAGAGTGTGCTGACCCAGGTGCTAGAGGGGGTGCGCAGCTGGAGGTTGAATATTTGAAGGAGTACGGGACTATAAAAGTTTGGGAACCACTGGTCTAAAAAGTGCAAAATAGTCTAAAAAGTGCTCTCTCGCTCTCTCTCCTCACGCTCGGCCTGGTTTACTAACCCTCCCACTCTCTTACACCGCTGCCATTTGTTACAGTGATTCATGAATACCAATGCCGGTTGCTCATGAGACGTACAGCCCTGCATTGTAAAGGATTAATCTCTCCTTTCACATTCGGCATGTTATCCATTTTCATTTGAATGAATTTATACCCGGCATCGCACAATTGGACTGGTTAAATCTAAAAGATGATTCATAAGTGTCTCAGAAATGCCTGGTTTTCTATATGTTTTGTGTTTTATGTGTTTATTGTCTCTGCTTGGCATGTTTATCTATGGGTCTGAGGTCCTTCAGTGGTGAGTAAATCTCAGAGGTCGACGGTGATGGAAGGAGAATCATGCTTCTGTTTGCGTAGACCTGCGGATGGAAGACCTGTGTGGACATTCACTCTGCTGCTTAGACCTGATGGAGTGTTATAAACCACACAGTGTAAATCAGTGGGGTTGTTCCCAAAATGGCACTCTATATAGTTATGAGAATTTTGTTATCAATGTTCATTAACTTCAATTAATCTACTCAGTCTGCAACCCAGAGTTTGTAAGATTCTGGTTGAATGAAGCAGACAAGAGTCACAGCTTACAAAAATCAAAGTGTTTATTCACGAGGACGTCCTAGTCCGTTGTACAAAACCATCCATTTTATACTGGCTCCTTACGCACATAGCCTCACACACAAACAGTAGGTATCCTACGCACATACTGTACCAATACCCAGCCGACAGTTCCATTCCCCCGAGATTAGGGAGACCTTGAGAAGTACTCCCTGTCCTCTCCCAAATCTCTCAGAGGCCTAGCCAGGTTGGCGCCCGAAGCTACGCCTTGCTCAGACAGTCTGTGTTTTTCCACTATACAGACACATGGTTTAACCTAATTCTGACTAAAACTACACACATCATCAGATTATAATTTTATGATTCTAATCAATTTCATACAATAAGGTTTCAGAGTGTCACGTTCTGACCTTTATTTCCTTTATTTTTGTCTTTATTTAGTATGGTCAGGGCGTGAGTTGGGGTGGGTAGTCTTTGTGTGTTTTTCTATGTTGGGGTTTTGAGTTTGGCCTGGTATGATTCTCAATCAGTGGCAGCTGTCAATCGTTGTCCCTGATTGAGAATCATACTTAGGTAGCCTGGGTTTCACTTTTGAGTTGTGGGTGTTTGTTGCCATGTCAGTGTTTGTTGCCACACGGTACTGTTTCGGTTACGTTCATGTTCACATTTATTGTTTTGTATTTCATAGTGTTCAGTTTATGTTTTAAAATAAACGTTATGGACACGTACCACGCTGCACCTTGGTCCTCCGATCCTTCAAACTTCTCCTCCTCAGATGAGGAGGACGACAGCCGTTACAACGACTCCATTCTCAATACGTTTTTCCCGCAGACCATTTAGGCAAGACAACGTATTACATCGAAATCGTCTCACTATTATTTAGAATGAATTAGACTTTCAATTTAACCTAAACAAGCTATTAAAACGTTCAGTTTATATATTGAATAGACACTAACAACCGTATCTTTCCAGGCAAAACATATCAATAGTTCAACTATCAGAACCCCAGATTTTAGTCAATTGGTGCTTAGGCTGGGATATGAACCACGCGTGGTAGGCAAGAATTCTACCGCTGGACCACCAACACTTTTTGAAATGACAGAGACTCCACGCAAATAACTATTTTTATTATTGTCTGTAGTCGTAAAATCAGGCACGTACTACCGAGACAATTCCCAGAAAATAGCCCAAATTTAAAGGTCCAAGCGTTTCCCCAGCGAGGATTCTCTTTACTCTCTCTCTCTCTCTCTCTCTCTCGTTGTCTCTGCCTCTCTCTTTCTCTCTGTATGTCCCGTTA
This sequence comes from Salvelinus namaycush, assembly GCF_016432855.1. Classification (NCBI taxonomy): domain Eukaryota; kingdom Metazoa; phylum Chordata; class Actinopteri; order Salmoniformes; family Salmonidae; genus Salvelinus; species Salvelinus namaycush. Next base: position 33,464,939 of record NC_052312.1, read on the forward strand.
TCTTCTCTTTTCCTTTCCTCTCTTGACTCTTGTCACTCTCTCTATCTCCTACTCAGAATTTAGGAATAATTACTATTATGACTTTTGATAAGTTATTAGGTGTCACACACACATATTGTTTTCCCTGCTGATATCCTTCTTGTAACTTTCTCTCACCCTTTCTCTACACTTGCCTTTTTGCTCCTACTACTCCTCTCGCTCTCTCATTCGCCTACGTTCCCTTTTCTGTCTATCCCTAAACTGTCTCTGTCTGCTGTTCCTTGGTGGGGCCTTACAATCCTCTGCCATGTGGCCTGTTTTATCGCAGGTGAAGCACTTTCTGTTCTCGGGTTCTATCCATTTTCTACTCTCCATGTTTCCCCCTTCTTTTTAAAATCTTTCCTGCTCTTTCCTGCAATTTTCCCAAGAGTGGCGATAAAATATTCTGCTCCTGTCTGTTCTTTCTTACTTTTCTTTTCCTTAAAGCCTCCTTCATATCTACAAAAGCCTTCCTTCATATCTACAATTATCTCGAGGGGATCTGCTTCTTTCTTTTCTATTCCTCCTCTGAGTCTGCCTGTAGGCGCCTGACCTTTTTCTCTCTGTTCTTGCCTTTGACCCTCTCTCCTATCCTTTCTGTCCTTTTTATTTCTACAGTCTCGGTGATTGTGGCCCACCTTATCACAGTGCATGCATGGTTCCTCACACTCCCTAGCCAAATGTCCTGCCTTGCTACAGTTGTAACATTTAACTTCTCTGGGATATGTGGGACGCTAACGTCCCACTTGGCCAAAAGCCAGTAAAAATGCAGAGCGCCAAATTCAAATAAATTACTATAAAATCAAACTTTCATGAAATCACACATGAAAGATACCAAATTAAAGCTACACTTGTTGTGAATCCAGCCAACATGTCAGAATTAAAATAGGCTTTTCGGCGAAAGCAAACGATGCTATTATCTGAGGATAGCAACAGAGTAAACAAAGAGAGAGAAGCATATTTCAACCCTGCAGGCGCGACACAAAACGCAGAAATAAAAACATAATTCATGCCTTACCTTTGACGAGCTTCTGTTGTTGGCACTCCAATATGTCCCATAAACATCACAAATGGTCCTTTTGTTCAATTAATTCCGTCGATATATATCCAAATGTCCATTTATTTGGCGCGTTTGATCCAGAAAAACACCGGTTACAACTTGTGCAACGTGACTATAAAATATCTCAAAAGTTACCTGTAAACTTTGCCAAAACATTTCAAACTACTTTTGTAATACAACTTTAGATATTTTTTAACGTAAATAATCGATAAAATTGATTACGGGATGATCTGTGTTCAATACAGGATTAAAACAAACTGTAGCTAGCTAACTGGTCACGCGCCTCTATCTAACAGTACACTTCAAGTGACCCTCGTTCAAGATGGCCGTACTTCTTCATTACACAAAGAAAAAAACCTCAACCAATTTCTAAAGACTGTTGACATCCAGTGGAAGCGGTAGGAACTGCAAGAAGGTCAATTAGAAATCTGGATTCCCAATGAAACCTCATTCAAAAGAAAGGTTTGTCCTCTGGGTTTGTCCTCGGGGTAAATAAGTTCTGTTATACTCACAGACATGATTCAAACAGTTTTAGGAACTTCAGAGTGTTTTCTATCCAAATCTACTAATACTATGCATATCTTATCTTCTGGGGATGAGTAGCTGGCAGTTGAATTTGGGTATGCTTTTCATCCAAACGTGAAAATGCTGCCCCCTATCCTAGAGAAGTTAAGTCCCTCTCTGTCTTCTCTCTTCAGAGTTCTTTGTCTTTTCTCACCTCCACCCTTTTCTACCTCTATCCACTTTCTCAATAAGATTGCTAAATCCTGTCCTCCTTTCTGTGCCTCTTCCTCCTTAGTAACTCCCTTTTTCTTGGCCAACTCCGCTCTTTTTCTAGCTTCAGCCAGCCAAATACGAGCGGTGTCGAGCCCTTCTGTCTGTTGCTTCTCTACCTTGTCCCCACAAACCCTATGTATTCGTTTAATCATTGATTCCAGTTTTTCTATATTTAAACGTCCGTCAAATTTGTACTTTTTTCTCCACCAAAATAGATGTTCCTCCTATCTTTTCCCTGCATATATTTCTCATCTCCCGTTAATTCTGGGATTCCCTTAGAGGATTTACTATCCATGTTTATTCAATTACTATTATTGTTATTATGCTTCTTCTTACAATCTATGTGTATGGGCTTTTTACCGTTATTATCCTTAACCTATGTTGATAAATTCCTCCTGTTAATTTTTCCTAGAATTTTACAATAATTATTTTTATGAATCCTGATATATTATTTAGATCTCACACTTATACAACTATAAGTTCTACTTATTCTTAGTTGTTCCTTGTGACTTTTGACTGATAAATATATCTGTCTCCTTATTCTATGTGTGTGCTTTTAAATTCTGATTAAATTACTCCTATGTGTCTCACTATTGATGTGTATGTCACTACTCCCTATGTGTGTGCTCCCCCTCTATGCTCACAATCTATGTGTTCTCTTAACTTCTTGACGCACGGATCCCTTTAGCGGGATCATTTTCATCAACAACCGTTGAATTGCAGAGAGCCAAATTCAAAAAAATATTATATTCATGAAATCACAAGTGCAATATAGCAAAACACAGCGTAGCTTGTTGTTAATCTACCTGTCGTGTCAGATTTTGAAAACATGCTTTACAGAGAAAGCAATCCAAGCATTTGTGTGAGTTTATCGATCACCAGACAAAACATTACAAACACCTAGCAGCAATGTAGATTGGTCACGAAAGTCAGAAAAGCAATAAAATGAATCGCTTACCTTTGATGATCTTCGGATGTTTGCACTCACAAGACTCCCAGTTACACAATAAATGTTCCTTTTGTTCGATAAAGATTATTTTTATATAAAAAAAACTCAATTTGTTTGGCACGTTATGTTCAGTATTCCACAGCCTTAGGCAGGTCATCAAGGTTGACGAAAATTCCAAATAGTATCTGTAAAGTTCGTAGAAACATGTCAAACGTTTTTAATAATCAATCCTCAGGTTGTTTTTAACCTTTACTGCTCAGGCGTTCCGCCAGCGGAACTCCTCCCACATTCCACTGAAAAGGCAGAGCGCGAAATTCAAAATATATTTTTTAGAAATATTTAACTTTCACACATTAACAAGTCCAATACAGCAAATGAAAGGTACACATCTTGTGAATCCAGCCAACATGTCCGATTTTTAAAATGTTTTACAGCGAAAATAGCACGTATATTTATGTTAGCTCACCACCAAATACAAAAAAGGACAGACATTTTTCACAGCACAGGTAGCATGCACAAAGCCAACCTAACTAACCAAGAACCAACCAAACTAACCAAGAAACAACTTCATCAGATGACAGTCTTATAACATGTTACACAATAAATCTATGTTTTGTTCGAAAAATGTGCATATTTGAGGTATAAATCAGTTTTACATTGCAGCTACCATCACAGCTACCGTCAAAAATAGCACCGAAGCAGCCAGAGTAATTATAGAGACCAACGTGGAATACCTAAATACTCATCATAAAACATTTCTGAAAAATGCATCGTGTACAGCAAATGAAAGACAAGCATCTTGTGAATCCAGCCAATATTTCAGATTTTTTAAGTGTTTTACAGCGAAAACACAATATAGCATTATATTAGCTTACTACAATAGCCTACCACACTACCGCATTCATTCATCAAGGCACGTTAGCGATAGCAATAGGCACGTTAGCGTTAGCGAATAAACCAGCAAAAGATATTAATTTTCACTAACCTTCATAAACCTTCCTCAGATGACAGTCCTATAACATCAGGTTATACATACACTTATGTTTTGTTCGAAAATGTGCATATTTAGAGCTGAAATCAGTGGTTATCCATTATGCTAACGTAGCTTCTTTTTCTCAGAATGTGCTGATATTTCTATTAGACTCTCACCTATTCTGACCAAATAGCTATTCATAAACATTACAAAAAAATACATGTTGTATAGGAAATGATAGATACACTAGTTCTTAATGCAATCGCAGTGTTAGAATTCTAAAAATATCTTCATTACGACATAAGGCTTATGTTATAGCGAGAGAGTGGCCAAAACCTGGGCGCAAAACTACTAGTACACAGTTCGACAGATATATGAAATAGCATCACAAAATGGGTCCTACTTTTGGTGATCTTCCATCAGAATGTTGGACAAGGGGTTCTTTGTCCAGAACAGTCGTTGTTTGGATTTAGAACATCGTTTTTCCCTCTTGATTTAGCAAGCACACTGGCCAAGTGGCGCGAAGCTCCCCATCGTCAACAAACACAGACAACGCAACACGCCTAACGTCCCGAAAAAATTTCAATAATCTATTAAAACTAAATTGAAAAAACATACTTTACGATGATATTGTGACATGTATCAAATAAAATCAAAGCCGGAGAAAGTATTCGCCTATAACGACGGCTTTTCAAAAGGCAATTCCAGGTCCATCTCAGCGCTCTCCAGAAGAAAAAAAATGGATGACTCGTCGTGCCAAGATGATTTATTCCACCTCAGACCAAGATAAACACTTCCTTTCTTCTCTCACGTCCTCTTGACATCTAGGGGAAGGTGTATGACGTGCATGTATACTCATACGTGTCATGCCCATTTATAGGCAGGCCCTTGAACAGAGCATAATTTTCAGACTTTCCACTTCCTGGTCTGAAAGTGTGCTGCAAAATGAGTTCTGTTTTACTCACAGACAAAATTCAAACGGTTTTAGAAACTAGAGAGTGTTTTCTAACCAATAGTAATAATAATATACATATTGTACGAGCAAGAATAGAGTACGAGGCCGTTTAAATTGGGCACGTTTTTCCCCCAAAGTGTAAATAGCGCCCTCTATCCTCATCAGGTTAAGCTAATTTTATTTATGGTAGTGCACAGGTACCTCAGGTCTTTGCGGACCTGATTGATTTCGTTAATACACAAAGTATTAGGCCGTCCCGGTGAATCTGTTTAGAATACCTAAGTTCCTATCCTTGATTAATTCCATGTGTTTAGAATATCAAGTCCAAGATGTCTTAAAATATTCCCCCAAATTCGTGAATAAAGACTTACTGACCTTGTCTCGTAGGCTGGGAAAAGCAATATCGGTTAGATTCCGTCACTGTCTCTGTCGACCTTAGAAATATACCGGCCTGTTATGGAACCCCAATGTCAGGGGACAGGTCTTTAATTTACGGGTCAACTACCCGCCCGTGCACGGTTTTCGGCGTGCTACCTTCAGACGACAGGGACAGGTATTGGAATCCGGCTCGAAGGACCAAATTGTTATGAGAATTTTGTTATCAATGTTCATAAACTTCAATTAATGTACTCAGTCTGCAACTCAGAGTTTGTAAGATTCTGGTTGAATGAAGCAGACAAGAGTCCCAGCTTACAAAAATCTAAGTGTTTATTCACGAGGACGTCCTAGTCCGTTGTACAAAACCATCCATTTTATACTGGCTCCTTATGCACATACCTTCACACACAAACAGTAGGTATCCTACGCACATACTGTACCAATATCCAGCCGGCAGTTCCATTCCCCCGAGATTAGGGAGACCTTGAGAAGTACTCCCTCTCCTCTCCCAAATCTCTCAGAGGCCTAGCCAGGTCGGCGCCGAAGCTACGCCTTGCTCAGACAGTCTGTGTTTTTCCACTATACAGACACATGGTTTAACCTGTTTGGGCTGCAAGGGGCAGTATTGAGTAGCCAGATAAAAGGTGCCCATTTCAAACGGCCTCGTACTCAATTCTTGCTCGTACAATATGCATATTATTATTACTATTGGATAGAAAACACTATCTAGTTTCTAAAACCGTTTGAATTATTTCTCTGAGTGAAACAGAAGTCATTCTGCAGCACACTTCCTGACCAGGAAGTGGAAAGTCTGAAACCGAGGCTCTCTTCTACTTCCTGCCTATAAATGGTCATGAGATCTATTAGTATACATGCACGTCATACACCTTCCCCTGGGTGTCAAGAGGCTGTGAGAGAAGAAATGAGGTGATTATCTTGGTCTGAGATGGAACACATCATCTTGGAATGACGTTTCCACCATTTTCGGTACTCTGAAGAGCGCGAGGTGGACAGTGGGATTGCCTTTTGTTTAGCTGCCGTTATAGGCGACTATTATCTCCGGCTTTGATTTTATTTGATACATGTCACCATATCATCGTAAAGTATGTTTTTTCAATATAGTTTCATCAGATTATTGAAAATTTTTCGGGAGTTTTGCCGTGTTCCGTTCTCTTCCGTTTGTTGACATGGAGAGCGTCGTGCCACTCGGCTAGTGTGCATGCTAAATGAAGAGGGAAAGTTGCCGTTCTAAATCCAAACAACGACTGTTCTGGACAAAGGACACCTTGTCCAACATTCTGATGGAAGATCAGCAAAAGTAAGAAACATTTTATGATGCTATTTCATATATCTGTCGTAGATGTGAACTGGTCGTCGGCGCCCAAGTGTTTCTGGCTATTGTGCTAAGCTAATATAACGCTACATTTTGTTTTCGCTGTAAAACACTTAATAAATCGGAAATATTGGCTGGAATCACAAGATGCCTGTCTTTCATTTGCTGTACACTATGTATTTTTCAGAAATGTTTTATGATGAGTAATTAGGTATTTGACGTTGGTGTCTGTAAGTTTTATGGCTGCTTTCGGTGCAATTTCTGATTGTAGCTGCAATGTAAACTATGATTTATACCTGAAATATGCAAATTTTTCTAACAAAACATATGCTATACAATAAATATGTTATCAGACTGTCATCTGATGAAGTTGTTTCTTGGTTAGAGGCTATTTATATCTTTATTTGGTCGATTTTGTGATAGCTACTGATGGAGTAAAAAACTGGTGGAGTAAAAAAAGTGGTGTCTTTTGCTAACGTGGTTAGCTAATAGATTTACATATTGTGTCTTCCCTGTAAAACATTTTAAAAATCGGACATGTTGGCTGGATTCACAAGATGTGTACCTTCCATATGCTGTATTGGACTTGTTAATGTGTGAAAGTTAAATATTTAAAAAATATATATTTTGAATTTCGCGCCCTGCACTTGAGCTGGCTGTTGTCATAAGTGTACCGGCGTCGGGCTGCAGCCATAAGAAGTTAACCTAATTCTGACAAAAACTACACACATCATCAGATTATAATTTTAGGATTCTAATCAATTTCATACAATTATAAGGTTTCAGAGTGAATTATTTCATCATTATCTTTCAACATTAAATTATTTTATCATACATGTTTGTGTTTTATGTGTTTATTATCTCTGCTTGGCATGTTTATCTATGGGTCTGAGGTCCTTCAGTGGTGAGTAAATCTCAGAGGTCGATGGTGATGGAAGGAGAATCATGCTTTTGTTTGCGTAGACCTGCGGATGGAAGACCTGTGTGGACATTCACTCTGCTGCTTAGACCTGATGGAGTGTTATAAACCACACAGCGTAAATCAGTTGGGTTGTTCCTAAAATGGCACTCTATATAGTAGAGCCCAATGGGCCCTGGTCAAAAGTAATGGACCATGTAGGGAATGATTTCGTGCGCCATTCTTGTGTGGAGAGATACAAGGAGTGTCCAGTCTTCTTCAGGTCCAGCACAACAATATTAACACACCTGATTCAACTAATCAACTGCCTCATCAGAACCTTGATTAGCTGGATCGGGTGTGTTAGTACTGGGGTGGAACAATGGCCTGTGCACTCTCCAGGAGGATGGCTGGTAACTACTAGTGTGAGCCAATCCTCTCTTTATTTCACCTGCTAATAGAGAGTAGTGGGCTGGTAAACTTCTGCAGCTCTGTATGTCCAGGGGTTTTACTGTAATGAGTGCAGACCACTCTGACAACAAGGCTTTGTGTTGCATTTATTGTAAGAAGAAGCGGAACCCCGGGGCTAGACAGGTTAAATTGATGACGTTATTGTCCGGTTGAAATATTATAGATTATTTAGGCTAAAAACAACCTGAGGTTTGAATATAAACATCGTTTGACATGTTTCTATGAACTTTACGGATACAATTTGGATTTTTTTGTCTTCCTGTTTTGACTGCGTTTGAGCCTGTGGATAACTGAAGACTAGACTGGACTGGGCATAGCTGTGGTATATCCTTGTCACTGTATTCTGCATTACATTTATGGGCTATGTCATGCTTTAATATACTGTATGTATAGGCTTGTTACAGTTTGTGGCAACACATTCTTGAGCAAGAGTACTTATGAAAAGGACCATGTGTTGTGTCCTATTTGCGTATCATGGCTCTGATGAGCAGCCCTACACCTGTGATATATTAAGGGCTTCCCTTATGCAGGATGTTTCCCCCCCCCCCGCCCCCTGGGATGCTCCATTTTCTTCTCATTGATTATCCCATTAGAGATCAGTGTGGGATGAATGGGATTCGTTTTACTCATTTACCCTCTGTACACGTGGCCTAGTGTGTTTTATAACCTGCACATCGGATCTTATTGCTGCAATGGTAATGATTTGTTTTCGTTCAATTAACTGAATTTTCTACAACAGCTAAATGCAAAACCTTGATAACGTGAAAGACATTCAGTACAAAGAGATGACTAATCTGCATGTGGTTTGTCTCTGATCAGTCCCTGTTAGAGATGTGGTTTGTCTCTGATCAGTCCCTATTAGAGATGTGGTTTGTCTCTGATCAGTCCCTGTTAGAGATGTGGTGTGTTTCTGATCAGTCCCTGTTAGAGATGTGGTTTGTTTCTGATCAGTCCCTGTTAGAGATGTGGTGTGTTTCTGATCAGTCCCTATTAGAGATGTGGTTTGTTTCTGATCAGTCCCTATTAGAGATGTGGTTTGTCTCTGATCAGTCCCTATTAGAGATGTGGTGTGTTTCTGATCAGTCCCTGTTAGAGATGTGGTTTGTTTCTGATCAGTCCCTATTCGAGATGTGGTTTGTTTCTGATCAGTCCCTATTCGAGATGTGGTTTGTTTCTGATCAGTTTCTATTAGAGATGTGGTTTGTCTCTGATCAGTCCCTGTTAGAGATGTGGTGTGTTTCTGATCAGTCCCTATTAGAGATGTGGTTTGTTTCTGATCAGTCCCTATTAGAGATGTGGTTTGTCTCTGATCAGTCCCTATTAGAGATGTGGTGTGTTTCTGATCAGTCCCTGTTAGAGATGTGGTTTGTTTCTGATCAGTCCCTATTCGAGATGTGGTTTGTTTCTGATCAGTCCCTATTAGAGATGTGGTTTGTTTCTGATCAGTCCCTATTAGAGATGTGGTTTGTCTCTGATCAGTCCCTGTTAGAGATGTGGTTTGTTTCTGAGCAGTCCCTGTTAGAGATGTGGTTTGTTTCTGATCAGTCCCTATTAGAGATGTGGTTTGTTTCTGATCAGTCCCTATTAGAGATGTGGTTTGTTTCTGATAAGTCCCTATTAGAGATGTGGTTTGTCTCTGATCAGTTTCTATTAGAGATGTGGTTTGTCTCTGATTTGTCCCTGTTAGAGATGTGTTTTGTTTCTGATCAGTCCCTATTAGAGATGTGGTGTGTTTCTGATCAGTCCCTATTAGAGATGTGGTTTGTTTCTGATCAGTCCCTGTTAGAGATGTGTTTTGTTTCTGATCAGTCCCTATTAGAGATGTGGTGTGTTTCTGATCAGTCCCTATTAGAGATGTGGTTTGTCTCTGATCAGTCCCTGTTAGAGATGTGGTTTGTCTCTGATCAGTCCCTATTAGAGATGTGGTTTGTCTCTGATCAGTTCCTATTAGAGATGTGGTTTGTTTCTGATCAGTCCCTATTAGAGGTCAACTGCAGCCTGTAAAATGGAAGAAAGAGAAAATGACAGAAGAATGTAGATTGCCAACACTGTAAAAAAAATCTAGTTGATTCAACTAATAATTATTTACTAAGTGCTTCCACAGCATTTTTAGTTTGCTCAACATTTCGGGTAGTGTTACCTGAACTTAACGTTTTCAGTTGGCCAAAACTTAGCTCCAACTTGAGAAAACTTAGGCAGAAATTATTAGATAAGTGACTCCCCCACACGCAGTGCTTTTATCATACAATGTTTTCAACATACATATTTGACACATGGCGGCATTGTGCATGTTCATTCACACTATAATTATTACTCAACATCTCCTTACCTGGGATTTGAACTGTATTCCGCTCTTCCTGCTACGCCGTCAAGTCTGTGCCAGTTATCCGTTAACCTGACTATTATCTCATCCTTGATTTGATTGACTTATTTACTTATTTTAGGGTTTATTGTTTGAATGTTACTTCTTAATCAGTATGATGAAAAAAATCGTTTTTCTTGAGTGTACTTTTACCAGAGCTGAGATGTGTAGGAATACAGGTAAATTCAGTCATTGACACAGACACGGTGACGTAGCAGAAAGGGTAAGGCATGCCGCGAACCAAGAGGATGAATAATTACTGTATAAATGAACATGCACAATGTGATCATGTATGTCAATGTGCCAAATGTTTAAGTTCAAAGCATTCTATGTTAAAAAGCACTATTTGAATTGGTGGATGTCCCTAACAAGTTTTCTCAAGTTGGAGCTAAGTTTGGGCCAACTAAAAACGTTAAGTTCAGGTAACACTTTGACTGAAAAGTTGAGTAAACAAAAAAAGGCTGTGGAACCAGTTACTGAATAATAATTAGTTCAATCAGCTAGATTTTTTTTCACGGTGAATTAAGGCAGCAGGGTGGTGGTGGTTTTGCAATCAGTGGTACCCTGTCATTTATCTGGAACTGTCGAGTTCCCCTCTGTGTATCTGTGTGGCCTCTGGAGGTGGAATTTCTAAAGTTCACCGTTCAAGTTCTTTCTGGATTCCCCCTTCTCTGTTAGTTAGATCCCCAAGGTTGCCACGGAACTCTGATCTTCGGTCAGTTTAGCATTTTCCCACCTAATGGTTAAGGCTAGGATTTGAGGAGGCTAAGCTGATCCTGGATCTGCGCTGAGGAGCAGTTTAACCCAGAGTGACAACCGTTATCTCCAGCCTGTTCAAATGTACAAATGTTCTTATCTCTACAGCTGTGTTAGAGCCTGTTCCTTTTGTCATGGAAATGAGATTAACATGGTATTAATTGTGCCAGACGGACATTCCATTCCATTTCCAGACATCTAACACTCTTGAGTGGCTATGCAAGATTTACTCTTTTACTTGAATTACAACCATTGTTGCGTCTTATGGCAATTGACTTGGTTGAGGGTTTTTCACCCCCCCCCCCCCCCCAATTACACTAATAGGTTTGTAGGATTTATCTTCTGATTAGCATATGGTGTTTGATCAATTTGGAAGATCCTTCTCTGTCGTTGTGTGATCCGTCTCTATCTCTCAGGGGAGATCGTGTCACAATGGATTACGCTAACCGACACGTAGCATACGTGACAAGGACCCTCTTGGTGACAATATCCAGTGTTTGATGTGCTAATAAAAAAACGTGTGTGAGCATGTGTGAGCGTGTGTGTGTGCGTATGCATGTGTTAAATAATATTACTGCCTCCATAAACGATCTCCTGTGTATCACGTGCTGTTGATTTCCATCTCAGACAAACAGAAATGCTTTCATATCTCTGTTAGATACAACTGCTGCTGTTTCAGACTGCCAGCACCTTGGACAGCTCCTCCACTGTGTATTCACCGACAGACACGTTGACAGGTATAATCTGTCTTTGTCCATCTGTCTGTGTATATCGTTCTGAAATACACAATGCTAATATGGCCTTTTGGTGGATGTGTATTGTCGACAACATTTTAGATCTGTTGAGATCTGAAGACTGAAAGTGCTCTCTCGAAATCATGCAAGGACTGACATTGAATAAGTGATGCTTTTATTGAATAGTTTCTAAGTGCCTGGAGTGAACTTGCGTTGGATAACATCAAACCTTGCAATGAGTGTTTGTTGTGGTGAGAGATCTGTGTGTGTGTGTTTGCACGCGTGCGTGTGTTGCTGGCAGTAGGTAGCTCTCACCACTCCTCCTGGTCCCAGTGTCATCCCAATAGTATGACTGTGTGACATTTTTCTGATGAGTCATTTCAATTAGGCCCATCCTTTGCAACACTAGAGCTATTGGCAGTCGCTCTGTTATCGTGTCTGTTGATCCCAGTCCCATAAAGCACAACGATATTGCTCATGCTGAAATAAACACAGGCCATTTTGTTTTGCATTCAGTAGAGGATGCTCTCGATAAAGTATTTATTTGCTTGTTGTCTGGATTTTTTTTTTTTTTCAAGCCACTGAAAGTACTTGATGTCAGGCAGCAGAATTGCAGATCTGAGGACCGGTGCAAACAATGGGGCTGTGTGTGTCTGAGAGTATGGTTGTTTGTGGCGACTTCTGAGGTTTTTATTTTCTCTCTCTCTCTCTCTCTCTCTCTCTCTCTCTCTCTCTCTCTCTCTCTCTCTCTCTCTCTCTCTCTCTCTCTCTCTCTCTCTCTCTCTCTCTCTCTCTCTCTCTCTCTCTCTCTCTCTCTCTCTCTCTCTCTCTCTCTCTCTCTCTCTCTCTCCTGTTTGTGCAAATGACTCTGTCCTCTGGAACCTTGGAGGGACAAGACAGGGGTGAGACAGGGCTTTTGAACTCTGCTCTGTCCATCTTTGCAGCTGCACATATACACAAAAGGTAGCCTGGGGCACTACACCTTCAAGAAAATACAAGCACTATACACACCCCTTTTCTTTTTTACAGAGTCTAGCCAGGTACAGGAGCAGCGCTTGCTTGCTTGTTATATTTACTTCATTCCTCCATTCTCTCTCTTTCTTTCTGTTCAGTATGAGGGGCCAAGGGAAAACAACAACACAGCCACCTCATTTCAATTTCCTTTCTACGTTACATATCTCCTGTGAGTAGAGTAGAGGAGAGAAAGAGAGAGAGAGAGAGAGAGAGAGAGGAGGAGAGAAAGATAGAGTTAGATCCTGGTTCTCCTCAGCAGAGAGGGGGGTGTTGTGGAAGTGCAGCCCGAGGCGGTGCCACCGGTCCTGGGTTTGTTTACTCTACCGTACCCCTGCTCTGAAGGTGGTCCCGCATGCCGGGTCTGCATGCAGCAACGAGATAACCCTTCTACTCATCAGCACCCCCGGTTACTCCCAGAATCTGGTGCTGTGTTATTTAAAAATTGGTTCTCCCCCGGAATACAAATTGCTATTCTCTGAACTTTTTAAAGGAGGAATAAAAGGAATAAATCTAATTTTAGAGGCCTGACATGGTTACCATGCACTGCGGTAACCTAGAGCTCTTTGTGGTAGGAGCCCATAACAGGAAACTGTGCACTACTATATACACTCTTTAAAGAAAAGGTGCTAAGTAGAACCATATTTGTCCCCATAGGGGAACCCTTTTTGGTGCTAGGTAGAACCCTTTGCAGATGGTTCTCCCTATAACCAATTTCTAGGATTTTTCATAGAACACCCTGTATATGGTTCTACCTAGAACCCTCTATGAAGGGTTCTACCGAGAACCCTTTTATCTTTGAAGGGATCTTCCTAGAACCCTCTATGAACAGTTCCACCAGCCTTACTAGCCTTTAAAATTAAATGATTTATGACAATACATTACATATATCTTAAGGCCTTTCTTTGAGGGCCTAGTTATACCCTAACACAGTGATGTTAGGAAACTCCTGGAATCCAGCCAGAGTTAGGATGTCCAACAAGTAGAACATAACAAGTAGGATCACCCACAACCAGCATTCAGAATTACTGCCAGGATGGGGAAGATTGAATACTGACACTACCTCAATCATCTAAACTGGAAAAAACATTTCAGTATCGGGTGCAATAAGTCATAACTACTAACAGATTGGATTTGTTAGAACATGTATACTATATACAGTATCTTTGTGTAGCATAACATTAATCAATCAATCAATGTATATGCAAAAACACAGATATTAAAACAGACAATTCTGAAAATCACCCTGCAATAGAGCATGCTGGGAAATATGATATATGGTTCTATGTAGAACCCTTCTTAACTTCCAACGAATCCTTCTTGCCTTGCGAACAATTATCAAATAACCTTTTCTTCCCAAAATGGTTCTTAGGATGGTAAAGGTTCTAGGTAGAACCCTTTGCCTTACAACGAACCCTTGTCTTCCAAAATGGGTTCCTCCACTCAAAACAGTTCTTGGTAGAACCCTATTCCTCTGCAAAGAACCCTTTTTTTCTAAGAGAGTAGGGGCTCACATGCATTTTTGCCTATTTAACTAGGCAAGTCAGAACACATTTTTATCTACAATGACGACCTACCCCGGCCAAACCCTCCCCTAACCCTGACGATGCTGGGCCAATTGTGCGCCACCCTATGGGACTCCCGATCACGGCTGGTTGTGATACAGCCCTGGATCAAACCCAGGTTTGTAGTGACGCCTCTAGCACTGTGATGCAGTGCCTTAGAACGCTGCGCCACTCAAGGAAACCCTAATTTCACAGCGGGGTATTGCTGTGGTAATTTCTGCTTGAAATAGCTTTTCATTAGTATTGGTTCTGTGTAAATACTATGACCGGGGATTGAATAGCAGGGATAGAGCAGAAAGGAGGAAATCTTCCCTATTATGATGGGAGACAACATAATACAGATTTATGTTATGGTAATCATAGAAAGGAAACTGTGGAGCAGTCCATTCCTGACAAAATATCTGTTCAACTTTTTTTAGGATATCCACTGATGGCTAGTGATGCAGTTGTACTAAGAATGAATGAATAGTGGAAGAAGACATAGCTGTATACAGCTGTCATACGTTGAGGTGACAGGCTATGACTGGAGAAGGGTTGTGTGACGAGAGCAGACTCAATGCTGTGCAGGCTGAGGATAGGTCTGAAGTTGAGGTTATGTCCGTTTTCCTGCTATAGGTTGCGTCCAAAATGGCACCCTATTCCTTATATTTTGCACTACTTTTGAATAAGGCTTCGCTCAAACATATTGCCTTGTGCTGGGTATACGGTGATATTTGGGATGCAGCTAATGTCTGACAACAAGGAATTGTTTCCTCAGGCAACAGACTGTGCAGAGGCTTAAGAACTTCCATAATTAACTGTCACAATGTTTAAAAACTAACAAATGGACTTCATGTCAGCGAGGGCCCATTAATTTACCAGCTCCTCTCGTCGATCGGCCTATTATCGCCATTACTACAGCCCTGGTGTCTGCAGCTTCGCAGCCGCAGCTTCCGTCTCTCTCCCAGAAACACTCAGCTCCCCTGGGAATGTAGAACTAGCAACGCTCAGAGTACCACTACCCAGAGCTCTGCATCTGCCTTAATAAAAGACAAACATAAGAAAACACATCCACTGAGTTGCATGATAACTTGAGGGGGGACATTTCCATATGTTGAACTACTAAGTACCTCATAGAGAGGATTGGATAAAGAGAAGAAGGGAGTGATTTAGCCCGAAGGCATACAGAAAAACATGAGCAGTATGGGAGAATCACAGTATGGTCTGTGATTGCTAGCTACAGTTTACAGTTATTTCTCTGTATATAAGGGACTGAAATGTAATTATTGCAGACTGAGTTTGTGTACATTCTGAGCACTTAAGGGAAGGATGAAGGATGAATTACAATATGCAAAGCTGGATGAATACAGGGAAATGAAAAGTTAATTTAATCTTTGCCATATTCTTAGGCTACAGAGAGGAAATTGTCTTCAAATGAAGATGCTTGAGGCACGGGGGAGGGTCAGCGAAGCCGTGTTTGTGTGTGTGTATGTGTATGTGTACATGCTACTATTTACTATCATGGTCTAAAACCCTAAACTGACCTTATCTCAGTGCCTACGATGTGAATCCTGAACAGCTATCGAAGGATTGTTCCATAGGGTTGTGTTTTTAGGAAGTGATATTGGTTCTTGTATAATAAGCTTTATTTTCTTCCATATTGTTCGTGTGCTTAGCTTTATCCTTTGAAAATAGGCATGTGAAAAGATTCTGGGAATGAGCATGCACACCTTCAATATGTACCCATTGTTCCTCTTTAGTGCATTTAACGATATGTCACATGTAAAAGCCCTGGGTGGCAAGTTGATACGATTCCAAGTCAGGAAGGTTAAAATCACCCTCAGACTGTAAAATGTCCCTTTTTATTCTATGAGTTTTATTTTCCCATATAAAACAGTGGAGGCTGCTGAGGTGAGGACGGCTCATAATAAAGGCTGGAACAGAGCGAATCGAATGGCATTAAACCATGTGTTTGATGTATTTGATACCGTTCCACTGATTCTGCTCCAGCCATTACTACGAGCCCATCCTCCCTAATGAAGGTGCCACCAACTTCCTGTGGTACACAGTCTGTTATGAGCGGGTATACGTTTTTTTAAAGAATGTCATCGGTGGGGTAATTGGTATTATGGAGAATAAATATAACACTTTGGGAGCCATGCCTTTCTGAAGAAGTTTATTCTACCTGTATGATTTATGGGAAGATTATTCTATTTAATTAGATCGGCTTTCATATTGTTGAGGAATGGGATAAAGTTATTTATATATTTGTTGTTTGTTGTAAATGATTAAGAATCCTAAGTATTTAATATTTGTTGTGGTCCAATTAAAGGATTGCTGTAGATCATGAGTAAATATTTTTCTTCCATTATTTAGTTTTTTTCTACATACATTTTATATCCTGAAATTTTAGAGTACTATAAATATTTTAAGCAAGGGGGGCATTGACTTTTTCAAAATTGGTCCGATATATCAGGAGATCATTTGCAAATATGTTTAGTTTATATTCATGTTTATCAATACTGATATTAGTTCAGTTTGGGTCCTGTCTAATTATTTCTTCAAGTGGTTCAATTGCCAGTGCAAACAGGAGGAGGGAGAGAAGACCTCTCTTGTGCCCCTTTCTAAAGCAATTTAATCAGATATTGTATTTTTTGTGTATATTTTTGCTTCAGGAAATTTGTATAATATTTTTTATTTATTTATTATTTCAGCTGTCAAAAGCTTCCGTAGTTTTGAATAGATAAGGCCATTAATGATGGTCAAACGAGTTTTCGGCATCAACAGTCATTATTGATAAATCTCAGTGGTGTAAAGTACTTAAGAAAAAAAACTTTAAAGTACTACTTAAGCAGTTTTTTGGGGGTATATGTACTTTACTTTACTATTTATATTATTGACAACTTTATTCCTAAAGATAATAATGTACTTTTTATTCCATACATTTTCCCTGACACAATAAAAGTACTCGTTACAATTTGAATGCATTCAGGACAGGAAAATGGTCAAATTCATGCACTTATCAAGAGAACATCCCTGGTCATCCGTACTGCCTTTGATCTGGTGGACTCACTAAACACACACGTTTCATTTGTAAATTATGTCTGAGTTTTGGTGTTCCCGTGGCTATCCGTAAATAAAATAAAAACAAGAAAATGGTGCCGTGTAGTTTGTGTAATATAAGAAATTACAAAGTATTTATACATTTACTTTTGATACTTAAGTACAGTTGAAGTCAGAAGTTTACATACACTTAGGTTGGAGTCATTAAAACTCATTTTCAACTACTCCACAAATGTCTTGTTAACAAACTATAGTTATGGCAAGTCGGTTAGGACATCTACTTTGTGCATGACACAAGTCATTTTTCCAATTGTTTACAGACAGATTATTTCACTTATAATTTACTTTATCACAATTCCAGTGGGTCAGAAGTTTACATACACTAAGTTGACTGTGCCTTTAAACAGTTTGGAAAATTCCAGAAAATTATGTCATGGCTTTAGAAGCTTCTGATAGGCTAATTGACATCATTTGAGTCAATTGGAAGGGTACCTGTGGATGTATTTCAAGGCCTACCTTCAAACTCAGTGCCTCTTTGATTGAAATCAGACAAGACCTCAGAAAAAAAGTTGTAGACCTCCACAAGTCTGGTTCATCCTTGGGATCAATTTCCAAACACCTGAAGGTACCACGTTCATCTGTACAAACAATAGTATGCAAGTATAAACACTGTTGAACCATGCAGCCGTCATACCGCTCAGTAAGGAGACACATTCTGTCTCCTAGATATTAACGTACTTTGGTGCGAAAAGTGCAAATAAATCCCAGAACAACAGCAAAGAACCTTGTGAAGATGCTGGAGGAAACAGGTACAAAAGTATCTATATCCACAGTAAAACGAGTCCTATATCGACATAACCTGAAAGGCCGCTCAGCAAGGAAGAAGCCACTGCTCCAAAACCGCCATAAAAAAGCCAGACTATGGTTTGCAACTGCACATGGGGACAAAGAGTTTTTGGAGAAATGTCCTCTGGTCTGATGAAACAAAAATAGAACTGTTTGGCCATAACAACCATTGTTATGTTTGGAGGAAAAAGGGGGAGGCTTGCAAGCCGAAGAACACCATCCGAACCGTGAAGCACAGGGGTGCACAACGCATCACCGGGGGCAAACTACCTGCCCTCCAGGACACCTACACCACCCGATGTCACAAGAACTTCCTGACTGATGTCTTGAGATGTTGCTTCAATATATCCACATACTTTTCTAACCTCATGATGCCATCTATTTTGTGAAGTGCACCAGTCCCTCTTTCAGCAATGCACCCCACAACATGATGCTGCCACCCCTGTGCTTTGCGGATGGGATGGTGTTCTTCGGCTTGCAAGCCTCCCCCTTTTTCCTCCAAACAGAACGATGGCTTTATGGCTGTTTTGGAGCGGTTTGACGGGTGCGTGGTCCCATGGTGTTTATACTTGCGTACTATTGTTTGTACAGATGAACGTGGTACCTTCAGGCGTTTGGAAATTGCTCCCAAGGATGAATCAGACTTGTGGAGGTCTACAAATTTAGTTTTTGAGGTTTTGGCTGATTTCTTTTGATTTTCCCATGAAGGTAGGCCTTGAAATACATCCACAGGTCCACAGGTACACCTCCAATTGACTCAAATTATGTCAATTAGCCTATCAGAAGCTTCTAAAGCCAAGACATCCTTTGATGGAATTTTCCAAGCTGTTTAAAGGCATAGTCAACTTAGTGTATGTAAACTTCTGACCCACTGGAATTGTGATACAGTGAAATAATCTGTCTGCAAACAATTGTTGGAAAAATTACTTGTGTTAAAAAGTAGATGTCCTAACCGACTTGCCAAAACTACAGTTTGTTTACAAGAAATTTGTGGAGTGGTTGAAAAACGAGTTTTAATGACTCCAACCTAAGTGTATGTAAACTTCCGACTTCAACTGTACATACATTTACACACTTTTTTTTTTTTTTGAATATACCCTAATTCTTGTCAAAGTCGAAATGGCGCCCCCCGCGCCATTTCGACTTTGTAAAAATTCGTTCCCAAATTAAACTGCCTCGTACTCAATTCTTGCTCGTACAATATGCATATTATTATTACTATTGGATAGAAAACACTCTCTAGTTTATAAAACCGTTTGAATTATTTCTCTGAGTGAAACAGAACTCATTCTGCAGCACATTTCCTGTCAGGAAGTGAGATTTCTGAAATCGAGGTCCCTGTTCTAGGGTCAGTTTATAAGTCCCCATGTAAGCTATGGGGCTACATGCACTGCATACGCCTTCCTCTAGATGTCAGTAAGCGGTGAGAATTTGAATGGAGTGGATTGCACCATCTGGGGCCCTATATAAGACCGTGGAACGGAAGTACCGTTCTTTTCAACGGGGCGCCTGGCGCAAGAGGGACATCACAATGGCGTCCTGCAAAGCTTTCGTTTTAGCAGTTCTATATCTCCGGTCATGTTTTTATTCGTTATAGTTGTTAAAGACATCATAAGGTAGTTAATTTAAACCGACTTATAGCAGTTTATATCAGTTTATTGCGATTTTCTGGGATTTCTTTGTGACGCGCTATCAGGAGTTGGACACCTTTCCGGCACATAGCTAACGTTAGCGGCTATTTTGACAGCAGAAGAGGACATCTTTCAACCAAAAGACGATTGTTCTGGAGAAAGGACACCTTGCCCAAGATTCTGATGGAAGCTCAGCAAATAGTAAGCAGTCTTTATGCTGTTAATTCGTATTTATGTTGACAAATGTCAAATAATAATTCCGCCATGAATTTCGGTGCGGTCTCGCTTTAGCGCACGCTGTATTGCGCAGTAACGTTAATTTTAAAAATCTAACACAGCGATTGCATTAAGAACTAATTTATCTTTCATTTGCTGTCCAATCTGTATTTTTTAGTCAAGTTTATGATTACTTATCGATTAGAATAGGTGCCTTTCCCAAGATTTCTCCTGACATTTTCTTTGCAGCTTGGCTACTTTTCTCATTGTATAACCACGATTTGTGCCGCTAAATATGCACATTTTCGAACAAACTCTATATGCATTGTGTAATATGATGTTATAGGACTGTCATCTGAAGAATTCTGAGCAGGTCAGTGAAAAAATTAATATCTTTTGCTGGGTTATACGTTATCGCTATTTTTTGTTTGCTATTGGGGTAAGCTAATATAATGCTATATTGTGTTTTCGCTGTAAAACACTTAAAAAATCTGAAATATTGGCTGGATTCACAAGATCTGTGTCTTTCATTTGCTGTACGCTGTGTATTTTTAAGAAATGTTTTATGATGAGTAATTAGGTAATACACGTTGCTCTCTGTAGTTATTCTAGTCGCTTTGGTGAGAGTTGTGATGGTGGCTGCAATGGTAAACTATGATTTATACCTGAAATATGCACATTTTTCTAACAAAACATATGCTATACAATAAATATGTTATCAGACTGTGATCTGATGAAGTTGTTTCTTGGTTAGTGGCTATTTATATCTTTATTTGGTCGAATTTGTGATAGCTACTGATGGAGTAAAAAACTGGTTGAGTAAAAAAAGTGGTGTCTTTTGCTAACGTGGTTAGCTAATAGATTTACATATTGTGTCTTCCCTGTAAAACATTTTAAAAATCAGAAATGATGGCTGGATTCACAAGATGTGTATCTTTCATCTGGTGTCTTGGACTTGTGATTTAATGATATTTAGATGCTAGTATTTACTTGTGACGCTATGCTAGGCTATGCTAGTCAGCTTTTTTACTGATGGGGGTGCTCCCGGATCCGGGTTTGGGAGGAATTAGAGGTTAATTATTCTCGCAAACCCTTTCACCCCTCCCCCAATTGGAGTGAACTATTAAACAATAACACTTAGACTTCTATCTTCAGTTTATACATATTATACACACTTTACAGACACAATCCATTCTGCCATAGTTATATTTGTTTGTTTTTAGTCCTTCCACTATTTCTCAGTTTGTAAATGTGCTTTTTCACAAAATTTCGGAACCTATATACATTTTACAGACTGCGTATGTTTTTACATTGGTTATCTTGTTGTTATTAGTCCCACCCTTCAGCTCCATTCAACCCCTTCTATCTATCTCTTAACACCATCCATTTTGGATTTTTATTTGCCATATATTTTTCAACTGTGCTGTGATACTTCACAAAAGTTCTGAACCTTTCTATTCTCATAGCTTCTACAGATTGTAAATTAAAGATAAACGTTTTTGCTAAAATAATAATTATTATTGGGGGGGGGGGGCTGTTCCACAGACATGTGACTAACAGAAATGTGCCTGAACAAAGGGGGGGTCAAAATCAGAAGTAACAGTCAGTATCGGGTGTGGCCACCAGCTGCATTAAGAACTGCAGTGCATCTCCTCCTCA
Source organism: Salvelinus namaycush (assembly GCF_016432855.1). NCBI lineage: Eukaryota > Metazoa > Chordata > Actinopteri > Salmoniformes > Salmonidae > Salvelinus > Salvelinus namaycush. The sequence goes on from NC_052312.1 coordinate 33,486,573, forward strand.
TGGCCTGCACCAGATTTGCCAGCTCTTGCTGTGAGATGTTACCCCACTCTTCCACCAAGGCACCTGCAAGTTCCCAGACATTTCTGGGGGGAATGGGCCTAGCCCTCACGCTCCAATCCAACAGGTCCCAGATGCGCCCAATGGGCTCTTCGCTGGCCATTGCAGAACACTGACATTCCTGTCTTGCAAGAAATCAAGCACAGAAAGAGCAGTATGGCTGGTGGCATTGTCATGCTGGAGGGTCATGTCAGGATGAGCCTGCAGGGAGTGTACCACATGAGGGAGGAGGATATCTTCCCTGTAACGCACAGCGTTGAGATTGCCTGCAATGACAACAAGCTCAGTCCGATGATGCTGTGACACACCGCCCCAGACCATGACGGACCCTCCACCTCCAAATCGATCCCGCTCCAGAGTACAGACCTCAGTGTAATGCTCATTCCTTCGACGATAAACACGAATCCGACCATCACCCTTGGTGAGACAAAACCGCGACTCATCAGTGAAGAGCACTTTTTTCCAGTCCTGTCTGGTCCAGCGACGATGGTTTGTGCAACGTTGTTGCCGGTGATGTCTGGAGTGGACCTGCCTTACAACAGGCCTACAAGCCCTCAGTCCAGCCTCTCTCAGCCTATTGCAGACAGTCTGAGCACTGATGGAGGGATTGTGCGTTCCTGGTGTAACTCGGGCAATTGATGTTGCCGTCCTGTACCTGTCCTGCAGGTGTGATGTTCGGATGTACCAATCCTGTGTAGGTGTTGTTACACGTGGTCTGCCACTGCGAGGACGATCAGCTGGCCGTCCTGTCTCCCTGTAGTGCTGTCTTAGGTGTCTCACAGTACGTACATTGCAATTTATTGCCCTGGCCACATCTGCAGACCTCATGCTTCCTTGCAGTATGCCTAAGGCATATTCACGCAGATGAGCAGGGACCCTGTGCATCTTTCTTTTGGTGTTTTCAGAGTCAGTAGAAAGGTATGTAGTGTGATTTCCTTGACGGTCCATAGAGGTATTCAAAACCGTATTACAATCTCCCACCATAATAATAGAGTCTAATGTTGTTTGTAGAGTTCATAAATTCTTATATATATGTTCAAGGAAGCTTGGATCATCATTATTTGGACCGTATAGGTTAATAAGCCATATCTGTTCATTGTCCAATAACATATTTAAAATAATCCATCTACCTTGATGATCTGTTTGGACTATTTGAACATTTGGATCAAAATTACTGTTACTTAATATCATCACCCCTTTTTGAATTTCTTTGCCCATGGGAGAAATATATTTTGTCCCCCCAGTCCTTTTTCCACAAAACTTCATCTAAAATTGTTGAATGGGTTTCCTGTAAACAATAGATATTATATTCCTTCTCTTTTAGCCAGGTAAATGCTGATTGTCTTTTCTTATTATCTGCTAAGCCATTACAATTATAACTGGCTATACTTATTTCACCAATTACCATAATGAGACACAAGTTTCAACTCTATATATCATAATATATGTTTGTAAACGTACCATTAAAAAGTAACATGATGATTGAGTGTCTATATAGCTGTACCATGATATTTGCATTGCTACTAAGTAAACCTCCAATTGGTCACCACTACTCCACCCGCTAAAACCCCTCCTCATCCCGAGTTGGGTTGTCATCTCAATGCCCGGCAGATCACCCCTGACCCCCGGGATCCCAAGGCCCCGGAGAGACCGGGACCCATCCTTAAAAAAGAGCACACAGTGCCACCCACAGAACAGAAGCAGATCAACCGCCAAAAGCATTTCCATCGCCCTCACCTCAATTTGTATTATACATAGCCATTAAAAAAATATATATATTTAAAAAATCCTGTTTATCTTATTTTCCATAATTAGCTATTCATTTTTGTAGTAATGTAGGCAGTTTATATGAAGGATTTTTACCTCTCACCAGTCTCGCCATTATCGAAATTACATCGTGGCAAGCAATTATTATTTTAGCAAACAATTATTGTGATTCATCCTATATTGTCCATAACATTTTTTACTCCCTCGCAACAGTTGTAGGAAAAACACACTCATACAAACTCGTACACACTTACACACTCATACACAATCGACTAATTTCCCCCATATCAACAACATAATAATATTCTCAGCAGTTACACCATCACAGAGCTCAACTCAAGAAACGTCTTGATTTACGAATGTATATACAGTTGCATCTGTATGAGAAGGCCTGCAAAACTGAGCAAAAAAATGGGCAGAAATGGGGAGATTTGATTAACCATTGTCACGTCCTAGCTGATGGAGGTCAGATATACCCCCTTCCCCTGAAACACCCACACATGGTCCCCCTTATTGACCATATTCCCAAGCATCTCCGTGCAGTCAGACCTTTGATTTTGTGCCACCATGGCCACAATAATATACCCCCTCTCTGAATGTCCAAGTGTGACCACCTCATGGATTACTGCAGCTAGTGTTGCCAGCACTGCCACTGCCTGGGTGGGGGCACACCACTGGAATCCCCACTGGCTAGGTACAAGGTCATCAAGGTTCTCATTAGCAGCTTTGAGAATTTCCTTGTATATTATGCTCTCTCCTCAGGGAAAGCAGGGATGTTCAGCGGCTCCAAACCTGCTGAACATCCCCGCTGGCAGGGTGTCGACGATGGTCTCTGCCTCCTGGTCAGGCAGAGCATAGGCCTCGAGCCATTTTGTGAAATAGTCCATGGCCGTGAGTACTCAGCGGTTTCCACTGTCTGTGGTGGCGAATGGCCCGACTACATCCACTCCCACCCTCTCCATGGGAGCCCCAACTGGGAACTTTTGGAGCTGAGCATGAGAGCAGCCTGGAGGGTCCCCCCATGAGTGCTCTTGAGGACAGCCTCCCGCAGTGCTTTTGGGACCACCACTTGCCACCTCTCCTCTCCCGTAGTTGACTCCTTCCATGCCCGCTGTAGCACGCCATCAGCCAGCTGCAGTCTCTCAAACTTTGACCACAACCCTTTGTTCGCGAGTGAGAGCGCTGTCACCTCTTCCCACGGTGGCCTCACCTGCGCCTCTACCCACTGTAGCACTGGCTGTAGGTCTGTGTCCCGTCCCTGCTGCTGCCCCCATTCAGCCATGTCGACAGTCTGCAGCTCACAGCAGACAGGCCCGCTTGCCCGACACACTGTGGCACAGACCCCCTCCTCTGCACACAGCTCTCTCTCATGGCCCTCTGTCCGCTCACAGTGGCGGCACCCATCTGCAGTACAGGGCCGACGGGACATGGCGTCGGCGTTGGAGTGGCGTGCCCCTGCCCTGTGCACCACTGTGAAGTCATACGGCTGAATCTTCTCCAACCAGCGTGCCACCTGCCCCTCTGGCTCTCTGAAAGACATGAGCCACTGGAGAGCAGAGTGGTCAGTCCTTACGGTAAAGGGTAGGCCACCCAGGTAGTACTTGAAGTGTTTGATGGAAGCCACTACAGCGAGGAGCTCCTGCCGGGTGACACAGTAGCGGCGCTCACGTTTGTTGAATGTTTTGCTGAAGTACGCCACCACTTTCTCCCCCTCTGGCCCCAACTTGGCCAGCACCCCACCCATGCCTACATTGCTCGCGTCTGTGTCCAGGATAAAGGGCAAGGTGAGGTCAGGGGGGGCAAGCACAGGGGCCTCAATCAGTGCACGTTTGAGGGTGTTGAAGGCCTCCTGTAAACCTCCTGTAGTACGAGACCAAGCCCAGGAAGCTCTTCAGCTGATGCTGGTCTGTGGAGGTGGGCCAGTCTCGGACAGCCCCCACCTTGTCCTCCATGGTGCTGATACCCTCCTTCCCCACTCGGTGGTCCAAGAAGGCCACTCTCTCCTCATGAAGTGACACTTCTCGGGGTGGAGCTTCAGGCCTGCGGCAGCCACCCTCTCCAGCTCCCTCCGAAGCGCCCCCAGGGCTGAGTGGAAGGAGCTGCCATGTGCCATGATGTCGTAGAGGTACACCAGACACTCCTGTCGGGGGATGCCATCCAGCACCCTGTCCATCAAACGTAGCTGGAGCGTTGCACAGTCCGAAGCACAGGACCTTCAACTGCCAGTGTCCTCTGTTAGTGGAGAACGCTGTTTTGGCTCTGGCCGGTGGGGAGACGCACCTGCCAGTAGCCACTGTGGAGGTCTAGTGAGGAGAACCAGGAAGACCCCCAAACCAGGTCCAGCAACTCATCGATACGTGGTGTGGGGTATGAGTCCTTCCTGGTTACCTCATTTAGCCACCTGTAGCCCGCACAGAACCTCAGCTTGCTCCCCTTCTTAGGAACCATGACGACTGAAGCCACCC